>NW_016914943.1:434364-474879 GCF_001483705.2 Eufriesea mexicana
TTATTTATTTTAATTGTTAATGACAAATTGCAGGAAATTTTATTTTTTATTTTATTACTTATTTATTTTAATTGTTAATGACATATTGCAAGAAATTTTTATTCTTCGTTTTATAATTTAATCATTTCTCATTTTATATATTACAATTGTCAGTAACAAATTGTAGGAAGCTTTATTTCATATTTTATTATTTACTTATTATAATTGTCAATGACAAAGTGCAGGAAATTTTATATTTTATTTATTTTAATTATTAATGACATATTGCAAGGAATTTTTATTTTTTGTTTTAAAATTTAATCATTTTTCATTTTACTTATTTGCATTGTCAATGACAAATTGCAGGAAATTTTGTTACTTACTTATTTTAATTGTTAATGACATATTTTAACAAATTTTTGTTATTTTATCATTTACTTAATTTCCATTTTACTCGTTTTAATTGCCAATAATATATCTCAACAAATGTTTCTTTCTTCTTTTATTATTTACTTATTTTAACACTTTGCAGCCAAGAATCAAACATAACTATACACGGTGTAGATACTAAACAATTAAAAATAAGAAATCGAATGAAATTTTCAGAATTAAAAAATATTGCTAAATTGCTAAAACGACAATGCTGAAACTATTTTTCGCTATCTTCCAAACAACTATCACTCTAAGAAATAAAAATATTTCCATATATATTATCGAATTCGTTCCGAAAGTTGTTGTCAATAACACATTGCAAGAAATTTTTATTTTTCCATTCGTTATTTTCTCATTTTAATTATAAACAAGATATTGCAAGAAATTATTTTTCGTTGTATCATTTAATTATTTTTCATTTCATTTATCCTCTTAATCAACGATATACATATATACATAATCACGCAGCTTAGGATTAATTCGATGGTATAAAGATCAATGAGAATCAGAAGCATATACCATTATAATGTAATAGTGACCGTGGTTGTCTTAGTTGTTCAATCAATTTAGATAAAGGGATGATTAGTGACACAAGAAACGACTTTCTTGGCCCGAACTGACCCGACCTCGTGACGAAAATGTCAAATGCTACGAGATCTGACCCCGTTGATCCGCTCCTGTAATGAGAACTAACCTCCATTCATGATTCTCAAGCTACTCTCTCCTTGTCCCTCCTCCCCGGGCCCCATCAGGGGTGAACACCGAGATTAATTTAGAAATTTAATTAATTTCCATCGCATCTCTATCATCAACGATATCGACAACGAATTGATCATCGTCATTCGATCGCGAGAAACTGTGCATTGCGAAATTATTTCCTTTCGATTAGCCATTTTATATAATATTCTATTCGCGATAATATCGAATAAATTTTTAGCATTTACACGAATCTTGTACACTATAATTTCGGCCTAATGCGAGTCTAATTCGTGTTTATGGGGTTTACATACCACGAGTTAGGCTCTTTATTGTAATACAAGGAGTCCTCTGATGCGAGGAAAGAAGCACATATTTGGAAATTTTTTTCGAGGAAACTATGACAGCTATTAATACAAACTTTCCTGTCATCTATTGATACATATTTCAAGAGTATTCTAAATTTTTTTTAACGAAAAATGGTAACAATTGTTAAAGTTATTGAGAAATATGTACGAGGTGGTTCGAAAATCACGTCTGTCATGTTATCACGATTGTGGCTCTTCTGTTTCTTCAAAATAGACAAATTATGAAGCATTCTGTTTATCAAGGACACAGTTATCACCGAAACCAGAAAATATTGGAAATTTCTAGATTTAAAAAAATGGCGGCACTTTGAAGTCGGAATATCGATTTTCTTTTATTCTTTGTCATTGGAACATAATGAAAAAAATAGTAAATCACGTTCGATTTTAATAATTCTTGTTTCATCCACAATGGGACATCAGCTGAAGATAATTTCAAAATTTCAAGTCAATCGGTTAAGTAGAAATCGAATTATCGCGTCAAAATGTTGAAAAAGTACGGTTTCGAGAAAAACGCGTTTAAAGTTTTTGGCACAAATATTGAAGGTTAAATCGATTTATCCTACTCTTTCGTAATACTTCGTTAAATACGTTTGCACGCATATTCTCTAAGATCCAAACACTATCAAAACAAAAATCAAAAACAGAAAGAATACATTTTTCTGACTCCCTAGACACTCCATAAGGCATTAAATTCTCAGAAGAGACATATCGGAGCGTAACTATACAGGGTGTCCAATAAATCTCGACACAAGCATATGGGGTGATTCTGCGCTCAAAAACGAATCGAAAAGGAAGAATAAATTTTTCTCCTACGGAGTCTCGTTTTCGAGAAAAATCAATTTGAAACTTCAATTTTGCGCGTGCAAATTTAGTTCCACTTTGCGAACTTCAGTCTAAACTATTTCGCGTGTTACTGTATCATTCGATGTGCTTGACACGGACGTAAAAATACTCGAAAAATACGGATCTATAGCGGAATTTATAACGTGCAAATTTGAAAAGACAAATGGTTGCCTTGGCTTTAAAAATAATTCACTACGTAAATACAATCGATGATTTGCTTCGTGGAAAAGATGGTCTAGAAAATGAAAAGGCAAGTGACACTATTTGCATGTCTTTTATTAAATCATTCTGTTATGTTCTGGTATAATTTCAAACATCAGAGGGTAGCCATTATCATTCAAATTGGCATTGCGCAAATATTTTCTTGACGTTCGCTTTATGATTATTTACACTTATGCAAATCCGACAATATGCTGCATTCGAATGTAGATTTCAATGATTGTTGAACAGGGAATTATCATCCTCACAGGTGGAATGTCTTTTCATTGTACGTTTCATTGCGTAATAATCGTTCCAATCTCTATCGAGTTACATAAACTGTCAAAGATGTTTACGTCGTATATGAACGCTCGTCTGCAGAATGTAGGACCTTTGTGTGATAAATGGGTAAATAATAGGGGTAAAAGGTTAGGTGGAATGCGTGAATATGCTGTTTAACAATTACGTATTTATTACAAATTATGATATACGCCAGCAGCGTATCGTACCAGAGGCCCCAACATCGCTTCTAGCCCCTCACGATGCCCACTTCCCGGGACCATCTCAATGGCACCGTGTCCTCTGTCGTCCTTTTTTCATGTTTGTCACGTGCCTTTTTCCCTCAGCCTCGCTTTTCGCAGGCTTGCTTCCAACGTCTTCCAGTATCCGGCTATTATTGGGCAAAATGAATTTTCAAATCCACGTAGGATCGTGAGTGCAGCGATGGAGTAACGAGTAACGTAGTAACTGTATTTTCCAATATTAGGAACGAAGTTTTGCTTCTCTTTTAATCTACGCTCGTGTTATATTGTTAACACTATATTGTTAACACATTGAGCGTCGGCGGCGTATGGGACATTTGAAGCCCGAGCACCAGCCTCATTCGCTCGTTTCCGAACAACGAGTAGCTAAAGAAAATATTTAAAACTTATACATTTTCTTAAAATACTATATTTTGATCGCATATTCGTCATTCTGTGCACATTTCGCTATTACTAGAATCATCGGAATCGCTCGAATATCGTAATGGAACAGCTCTTGATATTCTCCTCGGACCCAAGTCGCTATCACTGTTCTCGACTCGCGTGTCAGAATCTTCCGAATGCATCGAATAATCTGATAGAGGGTCAGCAATATACTCGTTAAAAACTTCGCTCATATTATATGGATAAAAAGTTACGGAATAATAAGACTTAGTATATTGTTCAACGAAAATCGTGAACCTACGAAAGAGGTGCTAACTACGGAATACACTGCTTGAGAGTGATTCTTGCTTTGATTGTTTCTGAACCATCGTATACGTCTTATTTTCGGAGTATAACAAATGCAGATTGTCGTAAACATGAGAAGTAAGACATCCATACAAGCTAAAAAATCCTCATCATCGTGAGGGCGAGAATCAAGTGACAAACTTAGAAACCCGCATTTTCATGGGTTTCATGGCGCTCAATGTGTTAACCAGTTAGCTGTGACACCCCTTTTGAAAGTGCGCACCTATACGTGTCACGAAAATCGAACGATGACGAGTATACTCGTCAATCACAGAGTAAGTGTCGCTGTTAAACTATTGGATCAAAAAGATGAGTTTATTTCATAAAATTGACAATTTTATTACTTATATTTACTTATTTGGTTAACATCTATTCTCTTATTGGTTAGTTTTCATGGATATCTATGAATTTTAGTGACCGTGAAAAAGTAGCTGGGTAACTATGGGCCAGCAGCCATCAATGGGCCCAGCGCCTAATCAGCGTCACGCATTTGTCTCGTGGCGCACCATCCCTGAAGGAACCCTGTCATAAATCAGCTTTCCGACTTTTGCTTTTGCCCCCTTTACGCTGATATATAAAAAGCGTTATCATCGCGCATAAATAAATTCGTTATGCGAACTGATAAGCTGTTTCAGCCGGTGCATACGGGGACGCGTGAGTTGATCTCAGATTATTGTAGGATACCATTACCAAAGAAATCGCGAATCGGGTAAGGTAAATACTTTCTCGTTCAAAAATACCAGGACCCCCTGCTAACACTAGAAACACCAATTTTTAATGGGTACCTAAACGTAGCAGACATAGATAATAGTAATTTTAATGGTACGATGAGGTTAAGTATACGTATGTACATTAATTACGGGTCTGTTTCAATATTGACATTAATTTTTGTCAAAAACAGTCACGCGTTTGTAGTAATTGTAAGAAGGAAAATTCCGAGACCAGTCTTTTTCAGTGGATTGCTCGTTCCAGTGTTTTGAAATGGGAAATAGGCATCCAGTACTCATCCTGAATCCTCCGAATTGGGATTCGCGTATTTACTATGTCATGCTAAATCCCAGCCTGCCCCAAAGAGTTACGTGGCCTGTAGATCAAGTTTAACGTGTACCACAAATGGTACACGTGGCACGTGTACATGCATCTCCCCACAAACATCTTCCACCTCCCTGAAAATAAATAAATAAAAAAGAAATTAAAAAGAGAGGAAACCTGCATCTAAATTGTCGTATCCATATTGGTCCAAACGAAACCAAACTAAAAATCAAAACAACAAAACCCACACACATCCGCATACAAACCTAATCCAACACCTATAAACACTCACCTCCCCCAAAATAAATAAATAAAAAAGAAAATTTGCATTTAAATTGTCGTATCTATATAGGTCCAAACGAAATCAAACGAAAACAACAAAACCCACACACACCCGCATGCATACCTAATCAAACGCTCACAATCACCCCTCATCCTCCAAAGGGATATAAATAAATAAAAAAGAAATAAAAAGAAAAAAGAAAAAATTTGCAACTGAACTGACACAAATCAATCACCAGATCCCACTACAATTAAAACACTGGACGAACACTCGAATTCCCTGCACGCTTGGAAATTCCTCTCGGAATGTTGCTCCACAGTACGATCTCATTTGTCCATCCGCATGGAAAGAAAAATATAATAAGAGGCCTGGTCGGTACGTTGGAACGCGAAAGAAAGAGTTCAGCAAACAGAATAGCGAAAGGCAAGTAGAACGATTAGTTACAGGCGACGTTCGACTTTCCTGTCATTATTCCAACCGCACATTCGTATGCAAATACCTCTTAGGCCGCTCTAACAGCCTCGCTGATGCCCGAAAAAATTCCTCATTCAGCCGCGGACACCGACGTAGCTTGATTTCTAAATTGTCGCCGGTTCCACCTCTGTTGTGATTCTCAATGACTTATTAGAAAACACCGGATACGATCCACGCCGATCGGACAGCGCTACTTGCGCGCCATCTCGTGCTACCACTTCGATTGGAAAATGGCGGACTGAATTGGAGGATCCGAGGGTTTAATCTTCGTAGATAGCTCGTGCAATTAGGAGCTAGTAATTGCTATGATGGTATTCGGTTGGCAATTAAGTAATTGCGGATTTTGTCAATAGATGGCTTTTGCACGTTCTTTTGTTTTGTCAACGTATTCAAGGCACCTAACTTATATTGTTTTCTTGCTGTTTGGACTTCCGCTTTTAATTTAGTTGAAAAATTGTATCGATTAGTTATTTAGTTTCGTTTTTAACCCAATTTAAAAATGGAAGAACAAGACGCGCATTTCGGACATATTCTATCGTTTTATTTCCGAAAAGGCAAGAACGCGTCGCAAGCACGCAAGAAGTTATGTGCCGTAAATGGGAATGAAGCCTTGAAAGAAAGACAGTGTCAAAATTGGTTTGCCAAATTTCATTATGGTGATTTTTCACTGAAAAATGCGCAACAATCTGGCCGTCCAGTTGAAGTTGATGAGAACCATATCAAAGCCATTATCGATTCAGATCGTCATAGCATAACACGTGAGATTGCAGAGGAGCTCAATGTATCGCATACATGCATTGAAAAGAAATTAAAACGGCTCGGCTATGTCAAGAAACTCGATTTATGGATTCCTCGTTAGCTTAAGGAAATTCATTTGACGCAACGCATTAGCATCTGCGATTTGCTTCTGAAACGCAACGAAATTGATCGATTTCTGAAACGACTGATAACTGGCGACGAAAAGTGGATAGTTTATAACAACGTTAATCGGAAAAGATCGTGGGTGATGCAAGATGAACCAGCCCTGACGACACCAAAATCTGAGATTCACCAAAAAATGTTGTATTTTCCTTCTTATTTAAAATCCGCAATCACTTATTGTTAGTTGCCAACCTAATATATCGGTTTCGCGACATTATTGACATTTTTGATTCCGATTTTGGGATGTGGAGGAACTCGATTATCCGGAACGACCTTGATATCGCAGGTAACATGATGTTCGAACGATTTTGTTTTTCTAATGATATAATTATATTTTTGTTGAGTGAGAAATGATCGTCTGATATCGAGATGTACGAAATATGAATATTTTGAGGAAGTAGCAATTTTTCGGGGGAATTTAATGATTTTGTTTGTTGGGTTATCCCTGCTTTGAATAATCGAGATTATCTCTGTATTGTGTAAATACACTATATACGAGACTGATTGTATAATATACTGCAGTGTAATTAATTACGAGCCTAATAATGCAAGCCTAAGCTTGTAGGCACTTGTTGCCATCTCAGAGGGATTATCTCGGCTATACTAAATAAATATATTAATAAATAAGTGGTTAATAAATAATAATGAATAAGTAATTAATAAATAAATAACAATAAATAAGTAATTAGGAAGTGAATGATTGATAAATAAATAATAAAGAAATAAGCATTAAATAAGTAATTAGTGTATAATAATAAATAAATAAGTAATAAATAAGTGTGTAATAATAAGTATTAATAATAATAAGTATAATAATGTATAATAATGAATAAATATGATAAATAAATAAGTAATAAATAAGTGTGTAATAATAAGTATTAGTAATAATAAGTATACTAGTGTATAATGATAAATAAATAAGTAATAAATAAGTGTGTAATAATAAGTATTAGTAATAATAAGTATACTAGTGTATAATGATAAATAAATAAGTAATAAATAAGTGTGTAATAATAAGTATTAGTAATAATAAGTATACTAGTGTATAATGATAAATAAATAAGTAATAAATAAGTAATTAATAAATGAATAAGTAATTAATAAATATTAGAACTAAATAAATTCTCCTTATTTATCTTTAATATTAGCATTCACTGGAACTATAGTACCTTTTTTGGAAATATGTACGTGAAGGTAATTATGAAAATAGCCTAAGTCATATACGTTTCGATTCCCAAATATTAAAAATTTCGTTCCTGAAATATATTTTATACATGGTGTCTCACTTAAGTCAAATGTTTCCAAATTTTGTCCATTACTATGATAGTGACCTTGGAAAATCCTTTAAGATATTTTAAAAAAAATCTTTTTCTTATTATCATCTACTATACGATTTATTTATCATCTACTATACTATTTATTATTATTATTCATTACTATTATTACTTATTATTGTTTCTGTTGCTGTTGTTATTTATTATTTATTATTACGCTTCATTTTCTCTTAACATTTTTATTGACAGTTAAGCAATGTTATATTCAAAATGTTTTAACAGCATATACGCATCTCGTAGAATATATTAGCCGAAAAACATACTGAAACTAAACGAAATTAGGCTAAAACTGAGTATGCAATTAGATACGCGAATTAGGACAATCATGAACGTAATGAGACACATCCATGTGCTTCCTCGACACATATTTCGGAATTTTATCCAAATAAAAATTGGTAAATCCTAGCATTTAGTTTGTTAAAAATTCGAAATTGAAGTTTTGCGCGCTTTTTTGGAATTTTTATCACCTCGCTGTGGCGAATGCTCGAAATCCTAGAATTTACGAATTTTTCGATTTTTGTAGTATTATACGATTGAGTTTATATGACACAGTGTATATTCGTATTTTTAAAAATATTCATTGAAGTTGTGTAAAACAAGGAATATTTGAATTTTCCACGATATTCATCGAATTTATACAAAACCGTGTATATTGCAGTTTTCTAAATAATATTTTTTGAGCTTATGTAAAATGGTGTATATTTGAATTTTGCAAAACAATATCCACTGAATTTACATAAAGTGGTATATTTTCAAATTTTCTAAATAATATCAACTGAACTTACGTAAAACGGTGTATATTCGAATTTTGGAAAATAGTATCCCCTGAATTTACGTAAAACGGTGTATATCCGAATATCTAATCTAAATAATATTTATTGAATTTATGTGAAACGCTATATATTTGAATTTTTCTAAATAATGTTCACTGAATTTACATAAAATGGTACGTATTCGAATTTCCTGAATAACATCCACTGAATTTATGTAAAACGGTGTATATTCGAATTTTGCAAAATAATATCCACTGAATTTACGTAAAACGGTGTATATCCGAATTTTCTAAATAATATTTTTTAAATTTACGTGAAACGGCGTATATGTGAATTTTTGTAAATAATATCCATTGAATTTACGTAAAACAGCGTATATGTGAATTTTCCTAAATAATATCCACTGAATTTACGTAAAACGGTGTATATTCGAATTTTGCAAAATAGTATCCACTTAATTTACGTAAAACGGTGTATATCCGAATCTAAATAATATTTATTGAATTTATGTGAAACGCTATATATTCGAATTTTTCTAAATAATCTTCACTGAATTTACATAAAATGGTACGTATTCGAATTTCCTGAATAACATCCACTGAATTTACGTAAAACGGTGTATATTCGAATTTTGCAAAATAATATCCACTAAATTTATGTCAAACTACGTACATGTGAATTTTTCTAAATAATATTCACTAAATTTACGTCAAACGACGTATATGTGAATTTTTCTAAATAATATCCACTAAATTTACGTAAAACGGTGTATATTCGAATTTTGCAAAATAGTATCCTCTGAATTTACGTAAAATGGTGTATATTCGAATTTTCTAAATAATATTCCTTGAGTTTATATAAAACGGTGTATATTCGAATTTCTCTAAATAATATCCACCGAATTTATCTAAAACGGTATATATTCGAATTTTCCAAAATTTTCCAACTTTTTTGTATTTTTAATCCCAGATATCCGTGCTATCGTGCACCAAGGTTATTTACTAAATCGACGGTAAAAAGTTTCAAGAATGATTGACCGATTTCCGTGAAATAATTCTGTTCTTAAAAGGTAAAACAGTTGTCGGGGAGGAGAATAACGAAATAATCGTGAGCAACGCGTTACATAGATGTATGGTCACGCGTCGTTTTCGTGTTTCCTTTGAATGTTTTCCTGGTGAATTATGAGCAGCTTTTATTCGTGTTATATAGATACTACGTAGTTCTATAGAGGTATTATACGATGACTATGGGTAAACATTAGGATGAAAAGGATTTGAATAAGAGGATTTTAATGTATGTAGGTAACGATGATGGTTGGATATGTAGGAACCAGTACATTGAATGTATAGATTGAAAATAAACGATTTGTACGGACAAGTTTCTGTCGGTTTCGTGCACGATAATTCTGTTAATGATAAGTTGAGTGATTTGATTTGCCAGTTTTGTTTTATTTTGACACTGACTATCGGATTAGTTGCGTTCAGAATAAGTGAAAGGAGTTTAATTCAAATTTACGTAAGTACTGGAAAATGCTAGTATGCTTCGTGTATTATTATATATTCGAATTATTATTATATGTTATATATTATACATGTTATATATTTACTATTATATATTATATATTTTAGTATCATTGTTCGTTTAAATAATAGAAATATACATTATTAGATACTAATAATAATAACAATAATAAATGTGTAACAATGATAATAAGTACTAATAAAATATAATAATAAATAATAATAAAAATATGATAGTAAATATATAACGATAATAAGAAATAATAATAATAAATATATACGTAATATAATAGTATTATTTGTATTAAACAGTAATATTAATTAATATTCTTCGGATATAGTTAACAACCGATTTTGACAATTTTTAATTTTTGATAATTAAATAATCTAGATCATTTATTACGAAATTTTTCTATTAGTGTATATTAAGTATCTTATGTGTTTAAGTATGAAGAATAGAAATTATATTATAGAAATACAATTTGAGTGAATATTCTGTACAAGTCAGTGGACATTATTAGAATTGAAAAATATATAATATATTATATATTAGATAAAATGAAGAGGTATTTAAACCAATTTTTTAAACACAATTTAGGGATGAAAAAATAAGAGTTTCTTTCTTTAACATTAAATCTACCATGATCTGAACGAGTATTTTTGAAATTTTTATTCAAAATTTCGTATTCAGCGTTATCGCTATGATTACTGGTTTTCAGATTATGTTATACGGATTAACAAAGGAAGGATAGCGCGTGATATTTCACATATTTGTAAATGAGATGACCAATTATATGGCCGATTAATGAACTGTTCTACAGGATTGCGTGTTCAATAGGGCCCCGTATAAGGGACCTGTTCACGAAGATTTATAGATACACCAGTCCAAACAAAATTGACTATGCATCCCATAATAACAAAGCGTCCAACGCGAATTAACCCTGTATAATCTGAATTTTCTTTGCTTGCAGGAATAATAATTCTACTTTATGCCATTGGAACTTAGAGAAAGAAATACATAAATATACGATAATCTAAGAGTCTCTATCGTGGTATTGGTTAACGTAGATTTTGAATATATATGTGTTGATATAATAAAGGAGCGATGTCTGTGGGAGAAGTATGCATGGGATGCCAATATCTAATGGATTCAGGTTATCGTGATAAATGAGTATGCGTGTAATGACCGAGGTGTTGCGCGAATTGTGTATGTCATGTAACGTATGAAAGTAGAAAGAACAAACCAGAGAGATTGGGCATAGGTCAGTTGTAATCGAGTCGTAATAGTGAAAATAGGTGTGAGCTTGTGATTGCGAGAAATTAATTAGATTTATATTAAGACAATCTATATTCCTTACGTCATATTGCTATTATAGCATATGATCTGTTGTCCCTTCTGGAAATTGTTGCCTGATTCACGACTCGAGTAGGAATGTATGTTATACGGATTAACAGAGGAAGGATAGCGCGTGATATTTCACATATTTGTAAATGAGATGACCAATTATATGGTCGATTAATGAACTGTTCTACAGGGTTGCGTGTTCAATAGGGCCCCGTATAAGGGACCTGTTCACGAAGATTTATAGATACACCAGTCCAAACAAAATTGACTATGCATCCCATAATAACAAAGCGTCCAACGCGAATTAACCCTGTATAATCTGAATTTTCTTTGCTTGCGGGAATAATAATTCTGCTTTATGCCATTGGAACTTAGAGAAAGAAATATATAAATATACGATAATCTAAGAGTCTCTATCGTGGTAATGGTTAACGTAGATTTTGAATATATATGTGTTGATATAATAAAGGAGCGATGTCTGTAAGAAAGGGATGAGTGGGACAAGTATGCATGAGATGCCAATATCTAATGGATTCAGGTTATCGTGATAAATGAGTATGCGTGTAATGATCGTGGTGTGTGTGAATTGTGTATGTTCATGCAACGTATGAAAGTAGAAAGATCAAACCAGAGAAATTGGGCATAGGTCAGTTGTAATTGAGTCGTAATAGTGAAAATAGGTGTGAGCGTGTGATTGCGAGAAATTAATTAGATTTATACTTAATATTTGTGTTTGATCATTTTTTGTAATTAAATAAAGAATCGTTCTTATTGTTATCGATGTTTCATCCACCACTAACAATTTATACTAGACTGCACTCGCCATATTGTATTTATATCATCGCAAATGAGTTTCATTTATTCAACCTCACTCGCATTCACACGTATAAAACCAACACTCGCGCTAATTTCAGCCGAAAAAATTAAGAAAGCATCGACTTGCTCGAAAAAGGAATAAAAGAAACGAAAAAGAGAGAAGGAAAATCTTGATGCTCGTTTGCGGTAAAAAGGACAGAGTACGGTTGGTGGTAACGCGTACGGAATTCCGAGGGGGTCGTGACTTTAGTCGTTTTTAATTGATTAATCGCTCGCGCTATTACGTGATTATCGTAGCTGCTGGAGAAGTCTGGAAGAGGACGGAGCGGGCGGAGCGGAGAGTTTTTCGGCGGACAGAGCCGACTGTCTTCCTGTCGCGTGGCCCCCACGTTATCTCGCTTACTCGTCTCCCTTCGCTGGAATTAACCTCTACATTGGGATTAAAAAGCGGATATATTAATTTGTCCCGTTCCTTCTTCTTCTTCGTCGTCGTCTTTTCTTCTTCCTCGTAAAACACGATGCGCGCGCGTGCGCGTGCGCGTACTTGCTCGAGTTACGAATTCTACGCGGATAAGCATGAGTTCTGACTGTGGTAGTGGAATAATTGTCGTACATTGTGCTTTCCTATGTATTTATCTATTTATTTATCTATTTATTTACTTAATTTTGCGAGGTGACGCGTATTTGCTCGAGTTACGAATTCTATGCGGATAAGCATGAATTTTGACTGTGTTAGTGGAATAATTGTCGTACGTGTGCTTTCCTATGTATTTATCTATTTATTTATCTATTTATTCACGTTTGCGAGATAACGCGTATTTTAATTGTTTATCAGTGGAAATTGTTTAGTTTTTGGAACGCAAGTTGAAAAGAAATTTGTGATCACGTGATAATGTCTGGTGTATGGTGTTCTGAAATTATTTTAGGTAATTTTGTGCTAAAATATATGAAATTGAATGTGAAATTGAGTCATTGTTGATTATATTTAGTGTATATGTTGTGTAAATGTGATATATGTGTTGAAGTATGTTTCAGATGCCAAAGTGTGACGGATTTTGTACGTGAAATGTACCAAAATAAAATATTCTTTGAATTTTGGATGGAAGTTATGACAGAATTATTTGTTAATATATTTATATCATAGTATAATATACAGTTGACGTACTGTTCATTGGATGTTTGTGTCTTATTATTTACTGTACGTGTTATATAAATGTGATGTGATATATATTTATATCTAAATGTAACGTTAATTTTATATATAAAATATTCCAAAAGAAATTATTCCTTGAATTTTGAGGGGAAGTTTGGTAGAATTATGTTATAAATATATTAACAAATATTTGAGTTGAAGCATAATATATTAATAACTTAACTAAGTTGAAGTATAATATACAATTGACCTACTATTGATTAGATGCTTGTGCCTTACTATTTAGTATATATTCCTAGGAAAATGTGACGAATTTTCTGTATAAAATATTCCAGAATAGAATATTCTTTGAATTTTGGAAAGAAGTTATGGTAAAATTATTTGTTAATGTATTTAAAACATACTCGTGTTAAAGTATATTATATTAATAACATATAAGTCGATGTATAATACACAGTTGACTTACAGTAGACTTACTGTTGATTAGATGGTTGTGCCTTATTATTCATTATATGTAAATATTATATAAATGTGATACATGTGACATAATATATATTTATATCAAAATGTGACGAATTTTCTATACAAAATATTTCAAAATAAAATATTCCAAAAGAAATTGTTCCTTAAATTTTGCGAGTAATTTAAAGTATCATATATTAATAACATAACTGAGTCGAAGTATATACAGTTGACCTACTATTGATTACATTTTCGTGTCTTATAATTTACTATATGTATTGTATTATACAAATGTGATACATGTGACATAATATATATTTATATCAAAATGTGACGAATTTTCTATACAAAGTATTTCAAAATAAAATATTCCAAAAGAAATTATTCCTTAAATTTTGCGAGATAATTATGGTAGAATTATTTATTAATTTATTTATAACATCCTTGAGTTGAAGTATAATATATTAATGACATAACTGATTGTGAGTCGAAGTATAATATACGGTTGATCTACTATTGATTACGTGTTCGTGTCTTATTATTTAGTATATATATATTGTATTATATAAATGTAACATATGTGACATAATATATATTTATATCAAAATGTGACGAATTTTCTGTACAAATTATTTCAAAATAAAGTATTGTTTGAATTTTAGGTACAAAGTTATGGTAGATTTATTTATTGATACATTTATGTCATTATATATAGGTATCTTTATTAATCTACTTATAACACATTTGTGTCAAAGTATAATATACGGTAACCACTTTATTTCCAATTATTTCGTCATTGGAGTCGAATAAAAAGTGATTTTACGTAAGAATTTTCGAAATAGCGATATTTGAGTTTTCTTAAATAAATTATATTCCAAAAAATCAACTTGTAACAATAAAAATGACGAAAGTATACTAAATACTAAGCCTGTATACTGAACTTTTTATTCGCATTTGAACTCGCTATAGTCGAGACTCTAATTACTTACACTTATTTCCTACAGCAGTTGCTGTCACCTACTATCAAAGATGCTACTATACTTGCATTCAGTATAATAGCCTTTGATCTTACGTTCGAGTAGGAAAAATGTTCGAAACATAATGTTTCGTTAATCAATGTTGAATCGATTAGTTATGCCATCTAACACCTCGACGTTACTGATTACACGGTGTGAAAAATGAAATATTCGAAACGTCATGTCGGTTACGTGGCAAACTGCCACAAAGTGTGTAAACTGCATGATTATGTCTTTTTGAAGTAATGCAACCTAGTGAATACTCGATTAGGTGAATACTTTAAACGTACTTGTGTGTGCGAAAGGAGTTTTTAACGTGTGTGTTGTTTCAATCGCATTTCTTTCGTAAAAATTAGGTATTTTTCCGAAATTTGTGTCATGTCGTAATACGCTATTAATATTTTTATTAGCATACGTATGTATCATTATATTTTATTTATTTACATATGATATGAAAGCAATTGTATAGAATGATTCTAATGAAAGATGTATTTGTTATTAATAAATTAATTAAAGGCATTGTTATCGTGTTACTTCTCTAGTTATTATTAATAGATCGCATAATTGCATAATATTTAATTTTTACTTTTTAATATTTATTATAGTTAATTAATATTTATTGATATTTATTATATTTATTTGGTATTTAATTAATACTCCTTATTTTTGTTTAGTAGCTATTTAGTATCTTTTAGTATTTATCGTCTTTATTTAATACTTATTTTTTAATACTTATTATGCTTATTTAGTATTTAATTGATACTTATTATATACATTTCCTATTCTATTTATTTAATTATTTATTACTAACTACAACTACTTACTAATTTTACTTACATATTTAGTATTTTGTAGTATTTATTTAGTATTTTGTAACATTTTGTAGTATTTATTTAGCATTTCGTAATATTTATTATATTTATTATGTATTTTGTAATATTTATTATATTTATTTTGTATTTTGCAATATTTATTATATTTATATAGTATTTTGTAATATTTATTATATTTATAATTTCCTATTTATGCAGAATTTATTTACTACTTATTATATTTATTAACTTATATTTATTCTCCACCCCATATTAACGTTCATATAATAATTGGTTTCTACAAAAATTAATAAGTGCAAACATTTATCTTATCCCAACATTGGAACAACGCTTAAAGAAATTTCTTTCATAAAATTTATATATGAAGTACGTAATCTACGATACCGTATTATACCACTTGGAATATTTGAAAATAAATGTATCCTCCTCAACGTCGCTCGACTGGAGATAATTTTAAATCGCGCGTCTTTTCATCTACAGTTCCGCAAAGCCGTTTCTTTGACTCTCAGATCCGATTCCTCGCGATCCTAACTACCTAATTCTCCACACTTTCGAATCTTGTCTCCGAACGTCAGAGCGTGTCTGCACGAATCAGGCTACGAAAGAAATTGCCACAGCAGGATAGAGATTCCTCAAGGACGTAAACGTGCGTTTTAGCAGGAAATATCTCTGCAATAATTATCTTCTTCCGTTCCAAACTTCGCTATAAAACATCCGCCATTATTTAAATTTCCTTTGAAAATTTGACTAAGACGGGATAATTTTTGGCACTACTTTCGGGGCAACTTTTAGGATAATTTTCGGAACAATTTCTCGGACAATTTTTGAGATAATTTTTGGGATAATTTACGGGACAATTTTTAAAATAATTTTTGGGATAATTTCTCGGATAATTTTTTAGATAATTTTTAGGATAATTTTTTAGACTTCTTTTCAGGCAACTTTTGGAATAAATTCTAGAGCAATTTTTAGAATAATGTTCGGGACAATTTTTGGAACAATTTTCGAGATAATTTTTAGGATAATTTTCGGGACAATTTTTAGGACAATTTTCGACATAATTTTTAGGATAATTTTCGCCACAATTTTTCGGACAATTTTTCAGGTAATTCTTAGGATAATTTTTGAGACTACTTTCGCGGCAACTTTTGAAATAATTTTTAAAACAATTTCTCGGACAATTTTCGAGATAATTTTTGGGATAATTTCCGGGACAATTTTTAAGATAATTTTTGGACTATTTCTGGGACAATTTCCGACACAATTTTTAGAGTAATTGTCGAGATAATTTTTGGGATAACTTTTAGGAAAACTTTTAGAACAATTTTTCGGGCTACTTTCGAGCCAACATTGGAATAATTTCTGCGCAATTTCTAGTGCAATTTTTTGGACAATTTTCGGTCAATTTTTGTGACAATTTCCAGTATAATTTTTGGAATATTTCTTCACACATCCTATATGCGTTAAGGATAGATAAGGATAAACAAATCCTCCCTCATCTATTTATTCCATAGATTACTCTTACGCCGATTATTCGCCCGATTACCTTCGTTACAATTACCTTCGAAAGATATAGCATCGTGGAGAAAGTGGGAGAAAAGATTTCATAGGCGTGAAAGGCGAGTTTTTGGCCGGGATTGCCGTCGGTCTCGGAGCTAAATGCACCAAAGGAAAAAGATGCTACGTGGACGTTGAAGCACGCGCGGGCAAAACATTATAATCTAAGGTCATAAGAGCAAAGACGTCGGGGAGGATTTATTTTATGGCATGTAATCCCCCGTGTCGAGGTGCGAAAGGTCTGTAACTCTTTTGTTGGCACCACGGGGTGTCCACGCTTCCAAAGCAACCGCTAACTAATTCCTCTCGTGAATGTTCGCCCCTCTGCCATTAAGCCCCGTTCGCACTGCGCGCCAGTCCCACCTTTTTTCGCTCGGCCACGCGTTTTCGGCATTAATTCCGTCTTCTTCCCTCCTCCCCAGATTATTCCTCCATTTTCACAATTTCTTCCACAAATTCCGCTGGAATTTCACCGGAAATGACCAAAACATAACCTAACCTCAACGAAACCTAATTGTCAACGACACACGCACGTTATGGGAATATCAGGGCCTGCGTGACCTTCTGCAGGGTCAGATTCGAAATTTTGCGGAATAATAATGCACGTTTAACGCTAGGTTTACGATCCCTATCTGTATACCTATTTCTAAGAACTCCTGTCAAATTGACAGGAAAAGGAAACCACGTGTCTTTTCTTTTTTCGACGATTAGTTGAATTTGAAAACAATTACAATATTAACAGTCTCAACCCTTTGCACTCGAGAGACGACTCTCAGTTACCATTTAATCAGAATCTAAAGATCGTTGTTGCACCGCGTGGATGTAGATGAGCTCCACGCGGAGGGGGCAGCGTTGGTATACTCGTGTTGCCCCTTTTCTCAGTGCGCCGAATTTTTACAAGACACTGAGCACTTAGGTGTTGTAATAAAGCGCACTTTGTCTTGGTTGTATTTACACTTTATTACGCGATTACGATTCGTTTATGCGTTATTGCTGTGTGCGCTGTATCGTCTCCGCCTCTGCCGTTTTTCGTCTTGTCTTTCGTCTTCCGTTTTCTGTCTTCTCGTTTTCTCCCAACTACCGTCTTACGTCTTCGAGTTCTAGTTCACGTCCGATGTGTCTTGTCTGAATTCCAAAACCGTCTGACGTGTTCTGCGCGAATTCTCGCTAACGTCATCTCATGTGTTCTGTTTGATTTCTCCAAATCGTCCTACGTCTTCGAATTCTCACGATCGTCCGATGTCTTGTTTTAGAATTTGTTGATCCTCAAGAAGGACGGCGAGGCGTGTCTTCCAAGTATTATTGCCGTCGCAATAATCGTTATTAATTAATATCTCGAATTTAAAATTGCACCACGACGCGTGGAGTGTCGAGGTAAAATAATTCTACGTCTTATTGTGAATTTCCGCTTCTTATTTACCGTTTTGAAAATATCGTTTATGCCGGAAAATTACTATGTTTCCATAACGAAAAGATCGGCGAGTGCAAAGGGTTAACACTATAATTAATAACTTACAAATTAGTTCTTTATATCCATCCATCAGCGTACTGTCATTCTTCTTTCCTCTATATTCGTTTCTCTGCTCCCCTTAATCATTTGACAACCCTTGCACACACCCATCCTTCTCAATAACTTTATTTCTAAATAACTTTAACAATCGATGACGATCAATTCGTTCTCGATATCGTTGATCACAGAGATGCGATGGAAATTAATTAAATTTCTGAATTAATCTCGGTGTTCACTACTGATGGAACCCGGAGAGGAGATATCACTTAGTTTATACTTAACTTAGTGTAAACTTTTTATTTGTAAGTAGTTAATATTTAATATCTTAAAAAATGGCAATGCTTTGTTCAATTTAAAATTGGCTGATAAAAGAAATCGCGTAGCCATTGATTATGAAAGTGGTGTAAGTCCAATTTCCATAGACAGGTGGCGTGGTCGGTGGCCACTGGTGGCTACATTTGTTTTATTTCACGCGTCGAAGGTCACTACTTTAGATTACTCATTTTATTTTCCTCCAAAAATGGATAATTTCATATTAATATTAGATAGTGATACAGGTAAGAAGGAAATGGTAAATCAATATTATTTTATGACAATTGAGAACATCAGTGGGGAACATGGAATTTAAGACTTTAGATTTATCACCTACGTGTCGGGGAAGACTGCCAAAATTTGAGAAAATCACCCTGGCGCCTTTGTATCGCGAAGCCAGGTCTATTAAGTAGGAAAAATATAAGGATATGAAGCAGTTATTACCTCATATACTTCCTGTGCATCGTGAATATTTCGAAGCACTGCCTCATGCAGAGCATAAATAAATAACACCAATATCTTATGTTAAGTTTAACAATATATAAATATAATTAACGTTCGAAATCAAAAATACCACTCCTATTTTATTTCTTCTTATTATTTATAAGCAAAATTGGATTTACGCGAAATATATTTTAAGCGATGTTTAACTTTTCAAAATTGAAATTAAATGATTTTTACAATTGACTAATTACGAAAGTGGTGTACGTCCATTTGCAGCCCGCAAATATACATTATTTTAGTTAAATTCGCCTAAAAGAAATTTATGTAATCAAATTACGTATTGATAAATTAGTAGGAACATAACCTATATTTTATAATCGACAAATATGCTAACCTTTAATTTTCTCGAAATAACAGAAAATGGACTTGCGCCACTTTCAAAGTAAACAGTCCATGTATTCAAATATTCCCCATATAGTTGGCGCAATATTCGACGTCTGGATGTGAAATAATGGAGGAAATAATGGTGCATAAGTTGCATTTTCCATAGATTTTCTTCGACAGAGCAGCGGTTGATAACGAGAGTAGTTGAGGGAATGATCCGGCAGAGGCTGGTGTAAAGGAAGCAGAGGACGCAGAGCGTACGAGGAAAGCAGAGGAGAGGGCTACGCGAAGAGAAACGTTAACGAATTGGACAAGAACGAAGGCCATACAAATTTCCTCGATGCGTCGTTGGCCGGCCATTAAGCGCGGAGACGCATTTTACGAAGGGCCAGCGGGCTTTGTTTGTACGCAGAAATTGCTGGAGGGGCGCCCACTCGCGAAGACGCAGGAAACGCATATACGAAGAGGACGCACGCGACGTCACTGGTAGCGATAACGCACCGCCTCGAATAGCGTGTACGCACACGCATAACGCCGGCAGAGAGGCCTAACCACGCATCCGCGATGACGGACGCGATCCAACGGTGTCCACGTGCGGCTGGTCTCCGCTCCTCCTCGTCTCTCCGGCGCGTCCCGACGCCGCCAGCGTCGCACACTCGACTCTCACTTTGCTCGTTACGTCGCAGTCCGCTTTGGATACGTGTGTCTACTACACAGTGGATAGAAAAGGTGATATCTGTGGGTATTCTAAATACTGCCTTGCGAGAAAATTCGGAATTTAATGAGAATTTGTGGGTTTACAGATACACTATTGTTAATATACACAGTGGTATTTAGATGCCGCATTGCGAGACAATTTTGAATTTAATGAAAATTTGTGGATTGACAGGCACACTCGTAATTAATATAGACAGTGATTAGAAAAAGTATTTAGATACCGCGTTGCGAAAAAATTTTGAATTTAATGAATATTTGTGGGTTAACAGACACACGTAATTAATACAGACAGTGATTAGAAGGGATATTTAGATAGTGTGTTACGAGAATATTCTGAATTTAATGAAAATTTGTGGGTTAACAGACACACTAGTAATTAACACAGACAGTAATTAGAAAGGATATTTAAATAGCGTGTTGCGAGAAAATTTGGAATTTAATGAAAATTTGTGGGTTAACAGACACACTAGTAATTAATACAGACAGTGATTAGAAGGGATATTTAGATAGTGTGTTACGAGAATATTCTGAATTTAATGAAAATTTGTGGGTTAACAGACACACTAGTAATTAACACAGACAGTAATTAGAAAGGATATTTAAATAGCGTGTTGCGAGAAAATTTGGAATTTAATGAAAATTTGTGGGTTAACAGACACACTGGTAATTAATATAGACAGTGATTAGAAGGGATATTTAGATAGTGTGTTACGAGAATATTCTGAATTTAATGAAAATTTGTGGGTTAACAGACACACTAGTAATTAACACAGACAGTAATTAGAAAGGATATTTAAATAGCGTGTTGCGAGAAAATTTGGAATTTAATGAAAATTTGTGGGTTAACAGACACACTAGTAATTAATATAGACAGTAATTAGAAAGGGTATTTAGATAGTGTGTTTCGAGAATATTTGGAATTTAATGAGAATTTGTGGGTTTACAGACACACTGGTAATTAATATAGACTGTAATTAGAAAGAGTATTTAGATACCGCGTTACGAGAAAATTTGGAATTTAATGAAAATTTGTGGGCTTACTGGTATACTATATTATTAATATACCGAGTGGTTAGAAGGGGTATGTAGAGTGTGTTGCGAAGAAATTCGAATTCTCTCGAAAATTTGTGGGTGTACAGATACACTATTATAAATATATAGAGTGGCTAAAAAGGCTATTTAGATAGTGTGTTATGAAAAAACTCTGAATTTAATGAAAATTTGTGGGTTAACAGACACACTGGTAATTAATATAGACAGTAATTAGAAAGGGTATTTAGATAGTGTGTTACGAGAATATTTGGAATTTAATGAGAATTTGTGAGCTTATAGATACACTATTATTAATAAATGCAGTGATTAGAAAGAGTATTTAGATACCGCGTTGCGAGAAAATTTTGAATTTAATGAATATTTGTGGGTGTACAAATACACTCATAATTAGTATCGACAGTGATGAAAGGTGATCTTTAGATGGTGTGTTACGAGAAAATTCGGAATTTAATGAGAATTTGTGGGTTTACAGGTATACTGTATTATTAATATACAGAATAGTTAGAAAAGGTATTTAGAGTGTGTTGCAAAGAAGTTAGAATTCTCATGAAAATTTATGTGACTACAGATACACTCTATTATGAACATAGGGTGACTAGAAAGAATATTTGGATAGTATGTTGTGAGAAAATTCGGAATTTAATGAAAATTTGTTTACAGGTATACTGTATTATTAATATAGCAAGTGTTTAGAAACATTATTTAAAGTGTGTTGCGAAATAATTCGAGTTCTCATGAAAATTTATGGAACTACTGATACACTCTATTATGAACATAGAGTGACTAGATGGAATATTTGGATAGTATTTTGCTAGAAAATTCCAAATTTAATGAAAATTTGTAGATTTACAGGTATACTGTATTATTAATATAGCGAATTGTTAGAAGGGGTATTTAAAGTGTGTTACGAAATAGTTCGAGTTTTCATGAAAATTTGTGGATCTACAGATACATTCTATTATGAATATACAGAGTTGGCTAAAAAAGGGTATTTTGTGTTTCGAAACAATTCAAAATTTAATGAAAATTTGTGGGTGTGTATAGTAACTAGAAGAGGTATAAGTATATTTAATAATAAACAAAAATTTTGGGATTACTGATGTACAATAAATTCAATAATTACTGCTTTTAATTATTTCTTTTATTTAGTAATTAATCAGTACTTTAATTATTACATATATTTAGTAATAAACAAAGATTTGGGGATTACTGATGTATAATAAATTCAATAATTACTACTTTAATTACTTCTTTTATTTAGTACTTAATTAGTATTTTAATTACTTCTTATATTTAATAATAAACAAAATTTTGGGGATTATCGATATACAATAAATTTAATAATTACTATTTTAATTATTTTTTTTATTTAGTACTTAGTCAGTGCTTTAATTATTACTTACATTTAATAATAAACAAAGATTTGGGGATTACTGATATACTATAAATTCAATAATTACTAGTTTAATTATATTCTTTATTTAGATTCAATCGGTATTTTAATTATTACTTATATTTAATATTAAACAAAGATTTGGGGATTACGGATATACTATAAATTCAATAATTCCTGCTTTAATTATATTTTTTATTTACATTTAATCGGTACTTTAATTATTACTTATATTTAATAACAAACAAAAATTTTAGGATTACTGATCTTTAATAATAAATCAAATGGACAATTAATTCAATATTCGACGAAAAATATATTAATTATGTACATCGAAAATAAACATATTCTCAATAGGTATTACGTGCCCCTTACCTTGTAACTTACGTTCATCTTCTGTTTTTCTATATTTCCGTCTTCTAATCATTTTCTCTGTGTTCATACATGAATAATCGAATTATTACTTCGGTGAAGGTGAAATGTCATTTTTTGTTCGAAAGTTTCGTACGCATGCAAATTCTTTGAAACTGACACACTCGATGTTAGCAGCTCCTGATATTTTCTACGAATAGAACACGGTTTCTGCATAAACAAACATTTTGATGCTCTCGGTTGCTTTCTTCTTTCAAATAAATACATACGAAACACGTAAAAATGTTACATAAATTAGTCCTTTACTTTCCTTTTTCCTTATTTTCTTCTTTCAATGGAATAACTTAGTTTGCCACATTAGTCTACAAATCCAGTAAACGCACTATTCTAAGGTCGAAGCTAAGGTCGATATTTAAATTAAGTTAAAATGAAAATATTTCAAAGTACTCCAATTTTTCATCTCATGAATTTATGAATTAAAAGTGACCCACCAAATTTGACATTTTTATTTATTTATAATTTTAGGTTTAATTTTATATAATTTTATTATTTATAATTTTACGTTTAATTTTATATAATTTTATTATTAAATTTTATATTTTATATTTAATTTTATTATGTAATATTATGTTTAATTTTATATAATTTTATTGTTAAATTTTATATTTTATATCTAATTTTATTATATAATATATTTAATTTTATTATTAATTTTTAATTTATATTTTAATAATATTCTTAACTCTATGCACTCAAAGATTTTTTCGTGGTAAAGAACAGCAGCTGTAAGCTTTTCCTATATTTTTGTAAGCTCGCATACATTTTATGATATATTTTACGCTGAAATAGAAAAGGCAAGCACGTGTCTGCGTGAGAAATAAACGAATAAAATTATTTTATTTCAATATTTATTTTATTACAATATTCTTAATACAGTTATCGACTCTTATTCGTTATTTAAATTACAGAATTAAAAGCAATGGCAACTGAGAGGGGTTAAATATTCAAATATTCGACAAATTATGCAAATAGTATAGCAACTCTCGACTGCAAAGGGTTAAATTATTAAATACAGATTTATTAAATAAATAATTAAATACAGATATTCGACAAATTATGAAAATAATATTGCAATGTTCCACGAATTATAGTTGAAACGTGCTACAAAATGGTAACAACTGAAACACAGGATTTTTTAAAAAAATTGCATTATAATTTTAATAAAAGATAAATAATCAATAAATAATAAATAAATGATTTACTAATATCGTAATGAAATAAGTAAATTATTAAAGGTAAATAATAAAAATAATAATTATTAATAATAATAAATAATAAAAATACAAATACTTCGTTACAATAAATAAATTACAATAACTACTTTATATAACGTCAATATTAACTCTGAAACTTAAAATCGATAATTGATAAGAAATTCACGTTTGAAAGTCTCTTTTCTGTGAAAACGTCAACTACATCACGCTTCGTAACGTATCATAATTTATATGAAAATGAAAATATAAATAGAACGAAGACTCTCGGGAGGTATTTAAATGACAAAATATTCTGTAAATCAACGGAAGTAGTTGATCGTTCGATTGATAGATATTACGATGATCTTGCACTTTGTGATCACGAGGGACTTTTAAACGAGCGAAAAGAATTCGTATGCAATTTTCTTCGTATATACAAGCTTTTATAGGACTAATGCACCTGACATTAACGACTAACATAATGTTTTCGTATTATCTAGAAACGTGACAAACTGGATACACGTGAAAAATTGTTGAAGTTGCAAATAAATATTTGCAGATAATTAAATAATAAGGACTGATAATTGAACTTAATATGGATATGGATAATATGTTTTAATTACACAGTAACAACAATACACAAATTTTTGGCTGCTTCTTATCAATGTCACGTATAGTAGATTACAAAAAAGAAAATTAAATTTGAATAATTAAGATGTTTCATTAAAGAATGTGGAAAACCGATTATATTTTTGAATAATATTTCTACAAAAATCATTCTTGATATGATACCATTATGATACCGATGATTATTATAAAATTCAGAGATTAGTATTGAATAATACTTAAGTCAATAGCAAGAACAGTGACATCGTAATATTTATTACGATATTATTATATTTATTATAATAAACAATAAATTTTAAAGTTTACTTATCACAGATTAAGAAACACTTAGCTCAATAATAATGATTCTTTCATTTTTATTTTTTAAGTAATATTGGAGAAAATATAGTTTTTAATTGTTTAAATATTTGAAGTAATTTGAACTTATTAAAGAAGAAAATAATTCTTGAGTATTTAAATCTTTGTTGTAATTACAATAAATTATATTATTTGTAGACCAATTAACTTACTATTTGCAGCAATAAATTAACAAATAAGAATAATCATAAGGAATTTATAAAAATGAAATCAGACGACTTGAATAATTATTTACAAGATTTAATTTATAAAAAGAATGTCTTGGATCATTAATTTAGAAAGACAAAATTAACAATAGAAATTAATAAAATTAGATTGACAAAAGGCAATTAATCATGTTGCAAAATTAATTAAATTCTATACCATATTAGAAGATAAATTGTCTAAAATAATATTAAAACAACATTTTTAAGATTGATGATATTAAATGATTTAAAATAACAAATATTATAATATAAAACAATTTTTAAAAATATTTCAGGAATCAAATTAATCTCCAATAAATTATATATAATTTCAACAAGCAATAAACTACGTTTCAAAAGTAATTGAATGATAAAGAAATTTAAAATTCAATTCAAACATAGGATGTCCCAAAATTCACGCAAGATTTGAATTTCACAGTTCAGGATTATTAAAAATGAGAGCTACATGGAAGAATAATGCATCTTCATTGTTGAGCAATATTTACAATTTTTAATTAAAAGCCTGTATTTTATATCAAAATTACCTCTAACGTGAATTTTGAGACACCCACTATATTAAGAATATTTCTATGAGGCCACTTGGAAAATCAAACATAACCTCTACATTTCATCTATATGTATCTTCTTATACAAAATAACTGACAATGAGTAATCTCAAAAATAAAATTTTGAAAGATGGACATATCTGTCAAAATTATCTTCTCGAAATAAAATTTAAAACGTTTCTTATTTTATACATAATTATTTTCATATAGCACAAAATTCGCCATTATTAGAGGAAAGACTATGAACATGAAATACACTGATTTTGAGAACACTTTCACAAATGTACACAATGTGGTATTTCACATATTGAAGTCCAATTTTCATTAGAATAACTTATCATTAATTATATTAAACATTTAGTCTACAAGGATTGAACCTTTTGTTTATTAAAATTAGAAACAAAATCTAACTTTGAAGTAATTTCTTGATCTATAGGTATATCTAGTCCTAATAATTGCACAAAAGCTTTAAAACTCACAATAATCGGTAAAACGATTCAACACGAGAAATATAAATTCCAAACAGCTACTTGATTTCCAAATCCGAAACCTAACCTCGAAACAATAACAATATCCACGATTGACAAACCTCAGCTAAATATTACACCGAGAAACCTATTCGAATATTCAATCTGATCGCTTTTTAATATTTATTCGCTTGCATCATCGCTATTTTTTCCAAACACGCGTGAGCAGGCTGCAACGTTGCAGGTTGCACTCGCCGAGTCTAATTAGCCTGTTGAATTCATTCGCGACGACAACGCGGCGATAACGAAACGGATGATAAGTAAATCAGCGACGCGTGACGTGCACGCAATACAAATATTTGTCGGAGCAGTCGAAAAACCAGTTACAAGCAATTTCGTCGTTACGCGAGTAATCCGACGCCATTATGGGCCGCACAGTCGCGAGGTCACCACGGGGTCGCGACTGCGCAGGCGCGCGCGCATGCGCGTGGCCGCGACGCGCCGTATCGCGCAGCATCGGCCACGCACGACAAATGCCCAAACTAATCCGTTCAGACGAAACGTAAAGTCACCCTTCGGGCACACGGGTACCGTGACTAATCGATCATAACGCAGCCGGTCTTTCACCCTCTCTTCTGCCTTCAGTCCAGTTACGACCAAGCGTTCATCCGCGTCAGCTTTTTACTCTCCTCGATCATCCTCCTGGCCCGCAAACACCGTGTAAATGCCTCCTTTAGGAACCAAAACAAGGATACGCGTGGCGAATATTTTATGCGAGGTATCGAACTCGGGTTTTTATTTCTGGGGTTAGGTTCGCAGGGAGAATCGCAGAGTGGATTAATGGGTTTGGAGAGAAATGGGAACAACGAGAATGTAAATTACGGTATTGGTTTGAGGTTAGGTTGTTTAGTGCTTTATGCTTTGTACAATTTTTGGGATATAATGAAAGTTAGGAAATGCAATTCGATATGTGTTAGTGTATTTGTTGAATGGGAATAGAATAAATTAGACGGGAGACATGAACGATAGATGTCATCATTGCGTAGGGCCTTGATCGATGGTTAGTCGTTTGTTTTTCCTTCTTCTGGATCGTGCCTTCGAAAAGAGAAGATCACATTCCCTGCATAGGACCAATCATCCAACATGCAAGAAAGTAATTTAAATACTCAAGTCTAAAGTGATCTAATCCCTTCATTCGGTTATACAAGTGCAATTAGTAACGAGAAACGTTTATAATATATTATTTGTTTATTTCATTCAAACAAAAGAGGAACCAAACCACGTGTAATTTCTAACCTCTATTGACCACGTCCCAAAAGTATTGCTGTATCGTTTTAATCTGGAGATTAATTTTAAAGGGAGAATTGGTGGTGAAGAGATGAGATGGTGAGTTTGGGAAAATGGATATCATGAAATCGATACATATATCGATACCAATTTTTTTATTATAATTCATTATATTTTTAAATTTCAGGTTAACAATTACGAAATTCAACATATTCTAATGGAATAGAATATTTTGTATTAAAAAATAGGGTAAAACTGACCGCCTAAGATATATTGCTATTGCTGTTAAAAATTCAACGAACACACAATACGCATACGGAATCTCAATTAACCTCTTAGGCACGATGCGCCACTATAGTGACTTTCGCGGATGTCATCTCTCTGAACGACCTGCCACTATAGTGGCTCACTCGCTCACCGTTTCAATTAAATGATCGTTTTCATATGTTTTGTTTCACACTTGTTTTGCCTTCACAACGTTTTATGACAGTGTTAACGATATGCAGTCAGAATATGCAGTCTTTGTTTTTGATACGTCGGTGTCAGGTACGAATTGTTGCTTTTCATTTCAATAAATATACTATTTGCTCTTAATATACCTGATGCTCTTTTTAAGGGGGCAGTACAGTATGGAACCTTCAAAAACAACAGAATATACAGTCTGTTTTTGATACGCCGGTATCAGGTACGAATTGTTGTTTTTCATTTCAATAAATATACCATTTGCTCTTAATATACCTGATGCTCTTTTTAAGGGGGCAGTACAGTATGGAACCTTCAAAAACTCAATTTTTTTTTTTTATTAAGTAGAAATTCGAAAAACTCAATCCACCATAACGCCTTTCAGAACTAACTAGTAAGCAAACATTTTTGTCCACCAAATATTTAACTTCAATTTTCTGAGAGCACCATGGTGCCATGGTGGATAGCATAACAAAAGAACCGAGGTCCCAATCACTGTGAAATTTTTTGAACATGTGTCCAAGACACGTGATTCTGGCACTAATCACTGACTAGGAACCTAAAATGTTGAAAAATTGTTCACAAAAAATGTTTTTTAAGAAAAATTTACCATTTCTAATATATTCAACTTTGTGATTTTTTTTATGTACTTATTTGAAGCTCCAAATTTGATAACTATGGATAGTGGAATAGCCACATTGTTTCCCTTTACTCACCATATTTTTTCATCTTTTGCAAATTTTTTCTCTACACTGTATAGTGTTCATCATCAATATCGGCTCTATTTTGCAACTGATTTAATCAAGATTTATTTTCGGACATTCCTGTTGTGATATATTTTATTTAAATTTTTTTATATGTAAATTAAAGTTAAAAGCAAAGTCTGTGAAAAATTTGCACTGCTATCTTCTCCCAAATATTTTCTATGAATTTTTAAAGAATGGTTACGATAGAGGCTATGCCATACCGTACTGCCCCTTAATATATCGATTCGTATCCTTATAATTTTTTAAAACAGCATTGTCTATCGCACATTGCAGTGCTGTATCGTTTATGCGTAATTCGCGTCGACTTCTGCCATGTAGAAAAACAGCCCCGTGCAAAATTCAATCGTGCACGATAAAAATTCGAAAATAAATTATTTGATTCAAAAAATACGATACATTAAATTCACTGATATTATCAATATTTTATTCTCATCTCTAATTAAGTTCCACCAAGTGCTATATTTTAAGTACCTGCCCAAAAATTTCACGAACCCGATTATCAGCCATAACTCGTAACGAAAGGAAGCAGCATAAAAAGGACACTCGAAAAATTCGTCTCCGATTTCCACGTGCGCAACAATGCACAAGACTAACATCGGAGGAAGAGATTTGCATAAAGTGTAACACGGGTCAGAGGTCAAATATGGCGTCGCGAATGGGGGCTAACCGTTCACGGTAACCCCCAGCGCTAAAAGACGTAACGTTTACAGAAAGGGAGGACGAGCCATTCACGAACGGCTTGCAAACAGAGCTATGTGCACTTCTGGTTGAGGTTGCAGTTGAAAATGCATGACGAAACACGAATGACACGTGTTTGCGCGGCCGCAGCCGCAACACAGCTAAACTGTTGTGAGTCACGTGTTACACCGGGATACGTGTACACGCATCAAGGATCTCGAGAATAATGAAGAGCCCCGGAAGAGAAAATAGTTCGAGGTGCATTAGAGCAGAAGAGGTTAGGGCTTTCCCATGGTGACTTTAATTTCACCCCATTGTTCCCTAGCCTGCATTCACCGCTCGCCACCCCAGTTTATCAGCCACCAGCGATTCGTGCGCTTTCGGGAAACACGGACCCTAACTGGCATCTATGAGCCCTGTGTACACCGAATCATTCGCGGAAACGCTTCTGGTCCCCGACACGGTGATCGTTCCAAAATTATCACTAATCACTCTGCAGGGTAGAGGGATGAGACACATGTTCTCACCAGTCCTGACTTTGAGGTGATAACAATCGTACTCCTTCTAACTTATGTCAAATGTACTATCTACGCTATTGTCACTTAATTTCGGATTTGCGACATTTATCGTTTTGCGATCGTTCCAAAATGGTCCCTAATCACTGTGCAGAGTACTGAGATGGGATAGATGTTCTCACCAGTCCTGACTTTGAGGTGATAACAGTCGTACTCCTTCTAACTTATGTCAAATGTACTATCTACGCTATTGTCACTTAATTTCGGATTTGCGACATTTATCGTTTTGCGATCGTTCCAAAATGGTCCCTAATCACTGTGCAGAGTACTGAGATGGGATAGATGTTCTCACCAGTCCTGACTTTGAGGTGATAACAGTCGTACTCCTTCTAACTTATGTCAAATGTACTATCTACGCTATTGTCACTTAATTTCGGATTTGCGACATTTATCGTTTTGCGATCGTTCCAAAATGGTCCCTAATCACTGTGCAGAATACAGAGATGGGATAGATGTTCACACCAGTCCTGACTTTGAGGTGATAACAGTCGTACTCCTTCTATCTTACGTCAAATGGATTATCTACGTTACTGTCAATTGATTTCAGATTTACGCCATTTAGCGTCCTACCCTAGTTGATCCTGACCTGTCCTCTTCGTTCTCCTGTATTTGTAGATATGACAGCTTCAGCCAATGCCAAATCTTCACGATTGCGATTATTAGGTACCGAAGGTGACCAGCCAGATCCTTCTGAGTTCCTGAACTCCTGATCAACGCTGTATAACTAAAGGGCTGGAAACATGTTAGTTGACTATGACTGGCAACCGATCAGTAGACTAGTCTAATTGCAAGGACATGTAGAGATGAATATACACGAATTTTCCTAGTAAAATTGTTAAGGGGTTACAATGTAAAGAAATAATAGCCAGTAGAAACGGTGGAAAAACTGTATAGATGTTTAATAAACGGACGAACGATTAGAATTGACCTATCTGCCTAGGGCCAAGCATGTCAAAAACGTCACCAGAAAACGGGAGACAAAAGACAATACACAGGGGAAGTGATCGTCCTCACTTCGCTAGGATGTAGAGTTTACTTTAATATTTAGCTATCTACTACAACAAAAATGATCCCTAATTAGAGTACACGAGCAACAGGGTCATCCTGATTACTCCTGACTCCATCTTAGAATACGTACTTCTGCCATAACCGTAGGATAAGTCACTCTGTCACTCTTTTCATCTCGTGTCACACAGTTGACAGCGATCCTAGATCTATCCTGTTTGATCTCGCGGTGTCACCACCCTTTTCTACTTCCAGTCAGTTGCAAAAATTTTAGCTTGACTATTGTGATCATAGAGACGATTGATCTATGGAATTACGATCAATTAGATCAATGTTCCTCTATTTGTTGATATGGCAGCTCTAGCCAATGCCAAATCTTCACGATTGCGATTATTAGGTACCGAAAGTGATCAGTCAATTTCCTCTGAGTTCCTGAGCTCCTGATCAACACTGTATAACTAAAGAGCTGGAAACATTTAGTTGACTATGACTGGCAACCGATCAGTAGGCTGGCCTAATCGCAAGAGCATGCAGAGATGAGTATACACGAATTTTCCTAGTAAAATGATCCCTAATTAGAGTACACGAGCAACAGAGTCATCCTGATTACTCCTGATTCCATCTTAGGATACGTACTTCTGACATAATCGTGGGATAAGTCACTATGACACTCACATCTCGTGTCAAATAATTGACAGCGATCCTAGGTCTATGATCTCGCGGTGTCACCATCCTTTTCTACTTCCAGTTAATTGCAAAAATTGTTGTTTCACGACTGTGATCATAGAGACGATTGATCTATGGAATTATGATCAATCAGATCAGTGTTCCTTCCTGAGTTCCCGAGTTCTTGAACTCCTGAGCTCAATGCAGTCTAGCAGTGAGCTCAGAAGTCGTCAGTTGACTGAAGCTGACTACCAATCGGTAGACTGACCTAATCTTATGCACACGCGAATTTTCTAAAGTCTAGACGTTTAAAGAAGACGAATGACAAGATGAATAACATCTTCTGAGCTCCTATGGTACGCGTGTTTATGGAGTATATAGACAGGGATTTGGATGCAACGTTCGGAGGAATGATGGCGAGTTTGACATGGAGGAGCTTCGATCTGAATGGATCGCGGATGGATATGAAAAAAGAAGTCATCCGCTCGTAAATTTTCGCGAGTCAAAGCGTGGTTGGTCCCAATTGAATCGGTCAACTCTGGGGAGAAAAACGGTGGCATCCGGCGCGCGCTGTGAGGTCAAGTAGACGACCTCGTATCCTGGGTCTTGGTTAGACCCTTGCCTCATTGACGGCTGCGCCCACGGGTCAAACTCTTTGACTCGCGGCCGCTGCCAACTGCCCCCTAGACAACTCCACAATTATTCTTATCGTTCTTGCGTATGTTGTATACATCGTAAATACTACGAGAGTCAGCTCCGGCTTCATTCATGGATTCTACGATTCCGAGAATGAGCTGCTCTGACGCGAGACTTCAATCAATGGCATGCCTATGACTACCACCTACGGCTGAAACTGCGCAACCAGTAAAGTTGCAGAAATGTTAATTACTGCACTATTTCTCTTTTTTTATTTATTTTTTTAAGGAGTTTTGTATCAAATTTGATATTTTTTGGAATGTAATTTGTCAATGGTGTATAACGGTGTATAATGCGTTTGGGATGAAAATATATAGCGATTGCTATGGGATAGATATTATGTAAATGTACCAGGATGATAATTGCATGTAATTTAATTTATTTTAAAAATTCTTTTTTATTTTAAATTCGGAATAAGTGGATATGAAAATTAGAAATATTCTGGTGGAATAAAATTTCTGAAAAATATATTTTTCTTTTTTTTTATAGATATTAATTGGTAGAAATAATTTAAAATATTGGTAGTAAATAGTAATGTTATATAATTTTTCGTAATTTTCTTATATAACTTTTTTAATGTTAAGCAGATAATTTATTTTTCTATAGTAAAATACTGTTTAGATAAAGTTTATATAAAAGTAACTGTCAAGCTTTTTTAAATTTACCATACAAAGAAATGGTAATGAAAATATTCCAAAATCAAAATTCCTATTTCTTCCACGTTATATCGAATAATATTTAATTTTTATTTACGATATTTTTATTAATATAAATATTATGTATGAAGAAAATAGGAACATATTTTGATTATATCACAGAATCATTTATTTGAAATAAATTTCAAAACGCTTTTTATTAATTCTGTTTACAAATCTCGTAAACATATTATGTACAAATGTATCTATTGCATTTATTTTTTAAATTCTTCTTTTGAAAATTAAAAAGTAGATTCGAAATGGAAATTTTCATTTCTTTCACAAAATGAAAAATTACAAATTTTTCTTCTAATTAAATAAATTATTTTAAATTTGGCTATTGCTCTGAAAGGCACCAATAGCCAATCAAAGTAGAATTTGAAAGTCCTAAAGACGTGCAGGAATAAATCCTAAATCTGAAATTTCAACATCAGGTATTTAATAGTTTCTGCAATATCAAAAAGAAAGAAATTGTTCGCACTATACATTGAATTTTATTTGTATATATTTGATAATTCCCCAAATTTAATAAGAAAAAGGTTCTGCTACTTATACTTATTAGAAAAGAAAGTACTAATGATATTTACATATAATTTTATTACATATATTAATTATTCGTAATAAAAGAAAATTTATTAAAAACTTGGTTAAAAATTTTATTAGGAATTTTGTTAAGAGTGTTATTAGAAATTTAATTAGAAATTTTATTAAAAATTTCATTAGGAATTCTGTTAAGAATTTTATTCGAAGTTTGATTAAAAATTTTACTAGGAATTTGATTACAAATTTTATCAATAACTTTCTTAACAATTTTATGCAGAATTCTTTCAAAAATTTTATTCGAAATTTTCTTAACACTTTCATGGAAAATTCTGTTAAAAATTTGATTAGGAATTTGAGTACAAATTTTATACAAAATTTTCTTAATAATTTTGTGCAAAATTCTTTTAAAAATTTGATTAAGAAATTGGTTAAAAATTTTATTAGAAATTTCCTCAACAATTTTATTAGAAATTTTGTTGCAAAAATTGATTAATTATTGGCGAGCAGAAAGGAGAGCAGCAGGATGAACGAAGTGGATGGCGCGAAATCGTGACGAATCACTGAGGGGTGGAAAATTTATTCTTGCGTGTACGTATTAACGGCTGATTTGGTGCAAAGCAAGGTTCGCAAGGGGTTCGGAACGATCATGAAAACGTGTCTACATACTCGATGTGTTAACCCGTTGCCCATTTGAACAGCTCTCGTGACCCTTTAAAACAAACAGGACGTCGCCTAGGGAACAAAGATTCGTGAACGAGTAGCGGAGAAATGAAAACGAAGAGAAAAAGACGGAGCAAAAAGGGCTAGCGAAGGAGATTTATCGGGTTTAACCCTCTGATGCTCGATTTCCTAAGTGGCGCGTATTATACATACAAGTGGCGCAGCTGTGGAACAAAACGACCCCCATTATTCTCAGGGCTTCCACCGCTATTAACGGGCAATCGATGAAACTACATTTCGACATTGTTGTTCAATAATAATTACCTGTCATTGCTTGCATCTATTGTCCGTTTTGCAAAATGGCCAAGTAGTAAAGTAGCATGGGGAATCGATTAACGATGATCGATATTTTTACAGTCTCGATTATCCGAATCAATCTTGAATAATTCGAATAATTATATTTTTCTGGTGATTGAATAACGCTATTTTCAGATAAACACGTGGCCGTATATATTGGAATATTCTATGGAATATGAATGTTAAATAACATTTGTAATTTTTCTCAGAAATTTAACACTTTTCATGGTTCATCCCTCGTTTGGATAATCGAGGTCTTTGATATCGCATTGTTGCTGAAATATAGTATTATAGTATATATAGTATTACTTATATATATATACTTTATTATTACTTATTTTTGTATAGAAATATAGTAATATAGTAAATATAGTATTATAGTAGTATAGTAGTATAGTAAAAAATAGTATTATAGTAGTATAGTAAAAATAGTATTATAGTAAAAATAGTATTATAGTAACATAGAAAATATGGTATTACAGTAATATAGTAAATATAGTATTACAGAAATATAGTATTATAATATAGTGATATGTTATACTTATTACCGATGAAGAAATAATATATTTTCTTGGAAATAGAAATTTTTCAGGAACTTTCCTGGGAGACAGAATTAAATGTAATAAATGTAGTAAAAGTCTTGTGCAAATATTTGAAAAATTTGGAATATGATCTTCTATAATTAGAGTGTCCCAAAATTCACGCAAAATTTGAATTTTGCGCCATTTTTGTGGTAAAGTGTTGCCAACGAAATAGAAAGAGAAAGTGATAGCTAACAGTTCAGCGTTGCTGAAAATGTGAAGCTATATGAAAGAATAATGAATTTTCATTATTGAGCAATATTTACAATTTTTAATTAAAAACCTGTGTTTTCTATAACTAGGGCGTCCCAAAATTCACGCAAGATTTGAATTTTGCGCCATTTATGCGATAAAGTATTACCACCGAAGTATAAAAGACATGATAGCTGACAGTTTAGGGTATTTAAAAATGGAGAGCTACACGAAAGGACAATGCGTTTCCATTGTTGAGCAATATTTACAATTTTTAATTAAAAACCTGTTTTCTATCAAAATTACTTCTTGCGTGAATTTTATATTTATATTGTATTATTCATTATCTTAAGTAACCTATTTATTATATCAATCTACTTCATATTACATTTTTTTATCTAAATTATTATATAGAATTATTATATTATCTATAATTCTAAGTAATCTATTTATTATATCAATCTATTTCATATTACATTATTTTATGTAAAGAAATTTCTTCAATTTACTATTATTTAAAGGTTTATTATAAAAAGATAACATCGCCACGTCTATGATTTTTATTGTAAAATTAATTATCCCATAATTAATCCATTTTCACATTAAATGACAGTATATTTAGGAATTTCTACAAAAAGTATGAGTATAATTAAATAAATCGCTAATTAGAGTTATTCAATTTTGTATTTTCATTTATGAATCTACTCAACAATTTTTTAATAATTTAATTTAATTTCAATTTAATATTTAACATTAATTTAACATTAATTTACTATTGTCTACAGGTTTATTATAAAAAGATAACGTCGTCAGCTCTATGATTTTTATTGTAAAATTAATTAACCCATAATTAATCCATTTTTACATTAAATGACAGAATATTTAGGAATTTCTACAAGAAGTATGAGTATAATTAAATAAATTGCTAATTAGAGTTATTCGATTTTGTATTTTCATTTATGAATCTCCTCAACAATTTTTTAATAATTTAATTTAATTTCAATTCAATATTTAACATTAATTTAATTTCGAATAATTTAATTAAAAATTTGAACACAAAGTAGAGAAAATTGGTCGTTTCATTGACGTTTATTAGAACACGTTGTTCGATAGTCATCGTTACTCTAATTACAGACTCATCGGTATTCGCGTTAGTCATCGATCAAACACCCGATTAATTCTGAGCAAAGCTCATGAAATGGATTAGAATTGTTCATTGTTGTAATTTATTCTTTCCGCGTATTTAGCGATATGCAATAGTGGTAATTTATACTCTTACTTACCTCGATTAGTATTTATTAACATAACCAATGCAGTTACTGTGTATCATAAACAATATAATTGACACATTCGTCAAGTGCAAATCGCTTCTTACTCATTCAAAATTTGCATCAATCATATATATCACTATAATACGAGAATTATGATAATCATTTTTTACGATAATAAAAATGATTCAATAGATTATGATAATTAAGGATTCCTACGTTTAAAAGAGTTATTACAAAAACAAGGCAATTAATTTGTTATATCGTTAATTATTGTTAAGTACATTATAGAAACTGATGCTTATTATAATAAGTGTGAATTAAAAATATTAATTGAGTTTAGAATTTCACATCATTTTTTTACGAATTTCAATATAGAAAAAAGTTTCAAAAAATTAAGGCTTCAAATATAATAAAAATGAAAATAAATTTCAATTTATAATTGAATTATAAATTAAATGTATTATAATTTTTTAATAATATTATATTATTGAAATAAATAAAATTATAATATATCATATTATAATATATAACATAATATGTCATGTTATAATTTTATTAAAAAAAAGAAAGAAAAATTGTATTTCAAATGCAAATACGCCATTCTACTCTTATTAGTTAATGAAATAGGAAAAATAAAATAATGATGACAAGGTTAAATTTTCTTTCTTTTTTTTTAAATGAGTTGCACAAATTATTAGCTAATAGAAATTTAGAAATATGAAAATTCGATATTAAATAAAAAAAAAGGATATAGAAGATTAATTTCTAATAAAAATACAAATTAAATATGATAAAGAATATTCGTGTAAAAATTCATATCTCATTATTTCATTTCAAAAATCAAAAATAAAAGATTTTGAAGATTTCATAGACAAATATCGTTGATAAAATGATTATCAATTTTTATTCGTATGCGACATCATAATTAAATTTAAAAATAATTCTTCAAAAAATTCCAATCTTCCAATTGTAATCCTTTTTAATTACAAATAATTTGTATAAATATTAATATTAATTATTATCAAGGCCATGAGTTTATTTTGGTTGTCGGTAATCAATGTACACAGACAAGGAACACTTTTCCTCGTTATTTTTGGCTATTCTCGATTTTCATTATTATCGTGGATAACATCAATGACGTGAAATTAATTGCAGAACATTAATAGGAATGTTAACATAACGAGTATAAAAATATAACATAATTGTATTGAAGAAAATACAGTTACAAGTAAAATACGAATACGAACGATAAATAAACATAAACAATAACAGGTATGAATGCTTATGAGAAAAGAATAAAATAGAAAATACCGTATTTCGATATTTTTATTACAACATATTTACGTTCAACAAAATAAAATCATTGCCATGATGATGTGCATACATAATCAAAAGCAATGCCCACCGTGTATAATAATTATCTGAAACTGAAATAAAAATTTTGTAATAATTATTTATTATAATAATTATTCTTTCAAAGCGAATTCTTCCAGAAACAACTTCCGTCATTAACAATCATTACCGCTAGTAAAAACAAATTTAACGACTTGTAACGATTATTCTTAATTAAAATCGTTCGAAGAAAAATATAATTGTTATAGTATAACTTTTATACTACGATTTATAATTTATAATATAATTACAATTTATAATTGTTATAATAGCTCGTTACAATAATTATAGAATAACTATATAATTACTGTAATAACTATATAATATACTACAGTATATCATTATACTAATTATAAGAAGAAGTATACGTAACGTAGTTATAGAACAAGTGTACGAATAAATAAAAGCTATTTATTTAAAATAAAATAAGAAAAAACGAGCACACAACAATTCGCAATCTGCATATAATTAAATTTGAATGGAATAGCGGATACAGCGGAATGCCTTGGGTCCGCGGTCGGGGATGGGTCAAGGTAAAAAGGGGAGACGGAAAAAATGGTCGGTAGAGAGAATGCAGTGGGTGGCACGCGCCCAATGCCGTAACTTTAATATATAAACGCTTAACAGGCCTGGTGTAACACGAGACACATCGGAAGGGACGTCAGCCGAGTGTCACTCAGTCATTCAGCCGGCTCCGCTCGCTTCGCGCACTCCTCTCGCTCTCCCTCTGCCGTTCTTGCCGTAAGTGTCCGCGCGAGTACGCCAGCACGCAACGCGCACGTCCGCACGCGCACGCGCACCCGCGCTCGCACTCCTATTCCGAAGGATGAGATCGAGTTCCGAGCAAACCGCGATAACAGCCGAGGGGAGAAAGAACACGAGAGCCTTATCTACGCGTTAATTCATTCCGTCCCTTCCTTCGTCTCATTCTGTCCCCACTTCTCTGTCTTCCCGTCGACCAGTCGTTCCTCGAATCTCGGATCAAAATCCCTTTGAATTTCCCTGCGATCGGGCGGCCCGATGATCGCCGATGTTTCGCGACCCGCGGTATTCGGCTATCACTGCAGGAGGTGGGGAGCGAGCTCTGGTGGGGGGTGCGAGAAAGACGGATGATAGCGACGCGGTTAAATGCCACGAGATTTAAGTAGCGTTGGACCACTGGTTTAAATGGTCATTTGTTAGAGGCGCGGGAGACAGAATGGGAGAAAGCGACGGTATAAAGACACCAGCCTTGATTGCACTTTAATTCACCTTCTCTTTCTTTCGTTCTCTGTGATCTATTCTATGCTCGAACCACGATCGGGTCAGACGTTTAAGCAGGAAGTGCATCCCGAGGGAACGGGTCTCAGCTTTCATTGGCGAGAAAACTTTTTACCCACTCGTCTGCCGTACTGCTAGATGTTTCGACTTACGCCTCGAGTTATATATGTGGTCTAGTAGGTCTACGCTTTCAGCGCTGCAGGCGATGAACCGAGCAGCACAATACCGAGGTATATTACATTTAATAACGACGAATTAGAGGTTATCGATGGCTGTAATAAAAATAATAATCGGAATAAAATTTTGTTTTATGGAATTTATTTTTTAGACATTAGAATACGCCGCGTTACAAACATAAATAATCTTTTCTACTGTAATAAAAATAATTATTTGAATGAAAATTTCAACATTGAAATTAAAGAAATATAAAAAAAATACTTTTAATTTAAGTTTTTCGCATTTATAATAAGAATAAATGATTA
>NW_016914943.1:475468-483929 GCF_001483705.2 Eufriesea mexicana
ATAATTAATATATTTATTTAATATATAATTAGTATATAGCAATAAAATATATAATATACAGCACATGTTAGATATTTCATAATTATTTTACAATACTCTAATGCTAATTGAAACACGATAGTTTCTCAATAGGTAGTGATTCGAAGTCGATGCTTTGATTAAATAGCTGGTGTTGGAAATTTCAAAACAACAACACGGGAAAACAGAGCAAACGGAAGTGAGAAGCCTCTCGTTATGCAAACAGCTCTCAGCTGATCAATTGCGCCAAGCAATTAACCTCTTTCGTTTGTCAGCTCTTCCTAAGGTTTCTTTCCTTATCCACCGAATAAATTGAAACGTTTCTAAATTCGAACTCGAGAGGACAGGAAAACCGAGATATAGTGTAGCGACACCAGTTTCTTGCTTGCTGTGTCAGTTTCGAGCCAGCAGAGAAATTTCCAGTTGCTATATGAGATTTATGCTCGTATAACACTGTTTCTGCTCGATTTATACCATGGGATAGAATGTCTGCTGAATCTCCACGAAATATTAATCTGTTTATAAAGTAAAACGAGAGATGTGTATTAAATATAATTCGAGTTCAAACACTGGTTCGAAGAAGTGCATTCGAGAAGCACTGATTTAGCTAAAAAATTTCAAATTAATTAACGAAACCCAATTATTAAATAATAAATCTTTTTAAACTCAAAATTGAAATATTTAGTAATATTAGTAAAATTTATAATAGCATTGAAGCATTGAAAGAATTATGAAAATATTTTAAATCAGATAATTAAAATTATTAGTAAAGAAGTAAAATGAAATTTTATAACCTAGTAAATTGTGTGAAGATAAATTCTCAGTTAAAATATTTAAAATATATTTGATATTTATGGCATCGTGAAGAGATTTTTGGCGAAATCATTAAAAATAATTAAATTACTAAATAGTAAATATAGGTAAACTCAAAATTGAAATATTTAGTAATATTAGTAAAATTTATAATAGCATTGAAGCATTGAAGGGATTATGAAAATATTTTAAATCAGTTTATTAAAATTATTATTAAAGAAATAAGATGAAATTTCATAACCTAGTAAATTGTGTGAAAGTAAATTCACAGTTCAAATATTTCAAATATATTTGATATTTATGGCATCGTGAAGAGATTTTTGATGAAATCATCAAAATTCTTAATATAGAAATAAGATGAAATTTTATAATCTAGTAAATTGTGTGATGGTAAATTTCCGATTAAAATATATATTAAAAATATATTTGATATTTATGGCATTGTAAAGAGAAGAAAATTGTGAAAATATTTTTTATGAAATCATCGAAATTGTTAATAAAGAAATAAGATGTAATTTTATGACTTAGTAATTTATGTGATAATAGACTTTCAATTAAAAGATTTAAGACACGCCTTAGAACTGTGACATTACGAACAGTATTTAAAATTCTGCATATGAAGTTAATGAAAATATTTTAAAAATTATATTCTACTACATATTTTAAAAATATAGGAGCTTCAGGGCAGAATTTTATGATTTCTTGAATATTATCGATACTAATTTACGATGAAATTAGATCATAAATTTTCAAATGATTATTTACCTAGCGAAGAAAAGAACAATATTTATTAGTTACACAAATTCTAAAGACATCAATATCTCAATATTTACTTGAATTTCGAAAAGGCATAAGACTTATTTTTCTTCATTTTCTCCGATAAATACGTAAATCAAATTTCGCAAACCAATTAACGAAGAAACAATAATTTTGTTATAGTATAACTCGCAACCACAGAATCTCAGAATCTCTCAATCGTGTTGAATCGTAATTATAAAAGTAGCCTGGGTCACACATGTTTCATTTCGAATGATTAAAAATTTCGTGCTCGAAAATTCGTCATAAATTAAAAACTTCAATTTTTACCATGACACAAAGAAAGGTGACATAAATTAAGCGATAAAATAGTATTTTTCGAATTTTTACTTCAACCATTTTCATAATTCCCGGCATAATTAGCGTGATCAGTCGGAGAGGTTTGAATTATCCCGCGCGAAGTCGCCTTCCGGTGCGCCTGTTCCGCCCCCGTTAACGCGCGCCGCGCTCGTGCTTACCCTCCGTAAGCGTCGGTCCGCCACAATCGTGCAATATCGCGATTCCGCGGCGAGCTGGAAGAAGCTTTCTGCGGGAATTCTCAAGAAACAATTACCGGCCTAAACGAAGTTAATTGAAGTCATTCAAGATCATGGCGAACGCGTCGGTGTCGGCCGGCGTGATGTAGAAGAGGACGAGAACAACAGTGTAAACTGCGTTTCGCTGGGTACACGTATACCCGATGTGTAAACGAGCGAGCGCTCGTTTCCACCGGGGCTAATAAAGTTGAATGAAGCGCCTACGGGCATCTTTCTTGCGCATCTTGGCCGCGTGCTCGGTCTTTGTCGTTACTCCTTTGCGACACGACACGTTTCCGGCGGTTATCGCTCCGTTTATCCCTACCTCGTCCACTCCCTTCGTACCGTAACGCAGCGCTTCAACCCCTGCTTCTGCCACTGATGTTTATCACGCGTGCCGCTTCTTCTGTCGTCGCCACGCACGTAATATCGTGTTACCGTAAGATTTTTCTTTTCTTTTTCCTTTTTCATTTCTTTTTATTTTGGCCCGAATCGCTTTTTCGTTGCTTGTAATAATAACATAGAATTTTGGTGGGTAAGAATTTTTGTTTTTAATATTAATTAAATGGTATATTAATTTCTTGTTGTAGTGTTTCTTACAATTGATAAAATTAATTTATTATTTGTCATGTTTGTAATAAATCAGTAATAATAACATAGAATTTTGGTGGGTAAGAATTTTTGTTTTTAATATTAATTAAATGGTATATTAATTTCTTGTTGTAGTGCTTCTTATAATTTATAAAATTAATTTATTATTTGTCATGTTTGTAATAAATTAGGATTGGGAGATAAAAATTCTTTTTTTTTCATATTAATTGATCGGTATAATAATTTTTTATTGTAGTGTTTCTTATAATTTATAAAATGAATTTGTAATTTGTCATGTTTGTAATAAATTAGGATTGGGAGATAAGAATTCTTTTTTTAATATTAATTGTTTGTTGTAGCGTGTTTCGTAATGTCGGAAATAAATTTATAATTAATAAAACAAATGATTTATAATTCTTTTGTAGTTTGTCATGTTTGTAATAATTTCGGATTGGAAGATATTAATTTTTTTTTAATATTAGTTCTGTATTATAGTGTTTTTTATTAATCTATATTTTTATTACGGTGCATGGAAATGATTGTAAAATTTTGAACGACCTTCAAACATCTTAAAACACGACCTTCGAAAAAAAATATATTCTTCCACTAAAAAATACTCAGATCACCTTAAAATCTCGGATGCACATCGTAAAATTTGTACAAAGAAACGTAAACTGTGATTAATATTCTTCCGTATTATTAAGGAGCGGACACACTATGCGAGTACCTACGTAACATGTGCATACATCGAATTAGTTTCGAGAAACATTAAAAACTACAGTATATGCTATTATTTCGTCGCGTACTGTACATGGTTAAAATTCTATGGATTTTGAACGACATCAAAAAATTGACTTTAGTTCGTGTTTCTACGACTACTGTGTGGCGCCACCTTAAGGAGGTATTTCTGTAATCCGGCATATCAAAATTGATTTTTTTTTTTTTGCATTTTCTCAAAGTGTATGTTGTCGAAAATGTTCGTGCAAAAGGATTTTTTCGAATTCGTGAAATTAGCAAAATTATAGATGTTTAAAGTGCGGCGTGCAGGCATTGTACAATGGGTAACGAAAACTTTAAACGCGTTTTTCTCGAAACCATATTTATTGAACTTCCTGACGTAATATTTCGCGTTTTAGTGGACCGATTTACTTGCAATTTGGAGAGAATCTTCACCGAATATACCTTTATCTTCTGGACCATGGGTTTCAAAATTTGACATTTTTTTCTATTTTTATTTACCACCCAAAGAGCGAAAAGCATAAGGAAAATCGATATTTAAACTTCAAAATGCTCTCATTTTTTGTAATTTTCGAAATTTCACTGTTTCGGTAGTTTTTGATGTAGCCGTATTTATGCTAATTAAAATGCATTTTAGTTTTTTCGTTTCGGATAACCAGATGATCCAGAATCCCGTCAGCCATTCAACTCCGATTTTAAAAACATAATTTACCTAAGTCTCATATAATTTCTACAATTTTCAATAATTTCCTTAAAAAAAAATTGCAAATATTCTCCAAATATAAATAAATCTGACGGCGAAAACTGCATGTCAATATGTATCACGGTTTCCTCAGAAAAAAATCCCAAATAAGTCGATTTTTATTAACCCGATTACAAGAATCCCCTTAACTGATTCGTCCCCTCGAAAATCGAAAGAAAAATTTCTGTTCATCCCTTTACCCATCGCGATGCGTGCCGCCAGCATTTATTTATTCTTTCCCTGTTTCCATCATCCTTTCGCCTGTCCCGCGCTTTTCCTTCTCCACCCCCGAGCTGCTCGAACGTTAACGTTTGAACAGACATACGAGCGGCCGCTCATTCATTCGGCCATTCGACGGTCGTACATTCATTCATTCATTCGTTTAACACTTTTGTGCTACACGAAGATACGGGCCGTCTGTCGCCGCGGTACACGCCTGGGAACCTCTTAACTGTTTTGTATAACGTGATTACTCCAATCCCGTCTCCGCTCTTACCGAATCCGGAATAGCTTCTATTAGCTTCCATGAATCGGCTGCCACCCGATCCTGCCTTTCTTCGTCATCTTATTCCGGCTCTTCACATAAATATAGCAGCTCACGAAAGCGTTAGAACGCTGTGTTTCGAAAAAATTCTGGAATTCTTGAATACAGAAAATTTCAATTTTAACGAAGATTTGCGTGTTCGTGAAAGCATAACGAGTTACACGCAGGGTGATGTATTCATTGGCAGAAAATGGCATTGACAGGGTAAAATGGGAAAAAAAAATTGACAGACTTTTGCGATTGGAGTTTTAACTCTAATTCTCTTGGTCCTCTGACGAGAACTTACACGGAGAGATTTTTATTATAGAGTGACAGAGCTGTGAAAGAGTTTTTGCTAGAGGTTGACAGAGCTGTGACAGATTTTTACTATATGTTGACAGAGATATAAAAGAGATTTTCATTATACGGTGACAGAGATCTACAAGAGACTTTTACTATACGGTGATAGAGCTGTAAAAGAGATTTTTGCTATAGGTTGACAGATCTGTGAAAGAGGTTTTTACTATATGTTGACAGACCTGTGAAAGGGGTTTTTACTGTATCTTGACAGAGATCTAAAAGAGATATTTATTATACGATGACAGAGATCTACAAGAGATTTTTACTATACGGAAATAGAGCTGTAAAAGAGATTTTTGCTGTACGTTAACAGAGCTGTGACAGTGGTTTTTACTATATATTGACAGAGATCTAAAAGAGATTTTTATTATACAGCGACAGAGCTCTAAAACAGATTATTATTATGCGTTGACAGAGCTCTGAAAGAGATTTTTACTATACGGTGATAGAGCTATGAAAAAGATTTTTGCTATACGTTGACAGAGCTGTGAAAGAGGTTTTTACTATACGTTGACAGAGATCTAAAAGAGATTTTTATTATACGGTGACACAGATCTACAAGAGACTTTTACTATACGGAGATAGAGCTGTAAAAGTGGTTTTTGCTGTACGTTAACAGAGCTGTGACAGAGGTTTTTACTATATATTGACAGAGGTCTAAAAGAGATTTTTATTATACAGTGACAGAGCTCTAAAAGAGATTATTAGTATACGTTGGCAGAGCTCTAGAAGAGATCTTTACTATATGATGACAGAGCTGTGAAAGAGATTTTTCTATATGGTGACAGAGCTGTACCAGGGATTTTTACTATACGGTAACAGAGCTCTAATAGAGATCTTCATTATACAGTGACAGAGCTCTAAAAGAGGTTTTTAATATACGGTGACAGAGCTTTAAAAGAGATTATTAGTGTACGTTGACAGAGCTCTAATAGAGATTTTTACTATACGATGACAGAGCTGTGAAAGAGATTTTTACTATACGGTGACAGCTTTAAAGATTTTTATTATACGGTGATAGAGCCCTAAAAGAGATTTTTGCTATAGGTTGACAGAGCTGTGAAAGAGATTTTTACTATAGGTTGACAGAGCTGTGAAGGAGGTTTTTACTATATGTTCACAGAGATCTAAAAGAGGTTTTTAATATACGGTGACAGAGCTCTAAAAGAGATTATTAGTATACGTTGACAGAGCTCTAATAGAGATTTTTACTATACGATGACAGAGCTGTGAAAGAGATTTTTACTATACGGTGACAGCTTTAAAGATTTTTATTATACGGTGATAGAGCCCTAAAAGAGATTTTTGGTATAGGTTGACAGAGCTGTGAAAGAGATTTTTACTATAGGTTGACAGAGCTGTGAAGGAGGTTTTTACTATATGTTCACAGAGATTTGAAAGAGGTTTTTAATATACGGTGACAGAGCTCTAAAAGAGATTTTTACTATACGATGACAGCTGTGAAAGAGATTTTTACTATACGGTGACAGACCTCTAAAACAGATTATTATTATACGTTGAAAGAGCTCTGAAAGGAATTTTTACTATACGGTGATAGAGCTGTGAAAAAGATTTTTGCTCTACGTTGACAGAGCTGTGAAAGAGGTTTTTACTATACGTTGACAGAGCTGTGAAAGAGGTTTTTACTATACGGTGACAGAGCTCTAAAAGAGATTTTTATTATACGGTGACAGACCTCTAAAACAGATTATTATTATACGTTGAAAGAGCTCTGAAAGGAATTTTTACTATACGGTGATAGAGCTGTGAAAAAGATTTTTGCTCTACGTTGACAGAGCTGTGAAAGAGGTTTTTACTATACATTGACAGAGCTGTGAAAGAGGTTTCTACTATACGTTGACAGAGATCTAAAAGAGATTTTTATTATACCCTGACAGAGACCAAAAAGAGATTTTTATTATACGATGACAGAGCTCCAAAACAGATTATTAATATACGTTGACAGAGCTCTAAAAAACATTTATACTATACGATGAGAGAGCTGTGAGAGATTTTTACCATATGGTGATAGAGCATTGATAATCTCTGATGATTCGTTATAATGGGAGTTTAAAGAATGTAACTTTGGAATGGGACTCTTTGAATTTTGTTTGTAGATTGGTACGTTTCTTCGTGTTAATTTGGAGGTATTGTGTCGTGTTGGGTCTTTGTTCGTGGATTAGACTTGTATTTTGTATGGTGTTGGTTTCCTCGTATTGTGCGAAGATTCTGAGCAGTGATTCTTTAATTAACTCTTTGTGGCACAGGATTTCAGATAATAAAATAGAACCATGTTGCATGGAAATTTTAATGCGTTTTAAATGAAACAAAATTGATATATTTTTACTAATAAAGGAATCACATAATGTAAAAATATAAAACCAGGAAAGAAGATTGTCACAATAAATCTTCCACTTGCAACAATCGATGAACCAGTACTGGCACGTTGAATGTTGTCAACATGAGCGAATATATTTATAAGATTCGTTGAAGGTATTACCAACTGCTTTACGTAGATAAGATGAAATATAAACCAATGAGCATGCAGCTATTGCAATATTTCTAGGTAGGACTAAAAATGTCCCACCATGCATTACGGTGCATCAAAAAGGTGGCACACTTTTAATGCCAGCGAGCCCTAAAGAGTTAAGTAGCTAATGGATGCTTTCTTCTTTTCTCTTTTTCTTCGTTAGGGTAATTGTGTAGATAATAAGAATTGGTATAAGAATTGGTAATAAGAATTGGTGGCGTTTGTTAGTAGGTTATGTTAATGACTGATATAGTTATCGATGTGTGTATTAACACTGAACCTAGACGAAAAAGAAGAAGACATGAGAATCTATCAGAATGACTAGAATAAAAGTAAAGAAGACGATACATTTCCACGTTTTCACACGGAATAAATTAAAAAGCACAAAGAAACATTAACAGGAACAAGAATATTCTGTTTCGAAACACAAAAAAAAAAATGAAAAAGAAAAGAAAAATATAAGAAAAGAAGAACATACAGAAAGTTAGCAGAATTACTCGATAAAAGGAAGAGTATAAATTAAAAAGTAGGAAGGAGAATAAATAGAAAAAGGAATATTCTGTTCGAAAACAAAAGAAAAAAAAAAAGAATCTATCAGAATAACCGAATGAAAGAAGAGAAGACGATACATTTCCACACAAAATAAATTAAAAAGCACGAAGAAAAATAAACAGAAATGAGAACATTCTATTTTTAAAAAAAGAAAAAGAAAGAGAAAAGGAAAATGCAAGGAAAAGAGGAAGAATACACGGGAATCTATCAGAATAACTGAATAAAAGAAGAGAAGACGATTTTTTTAAAAAAGATGTTTTTAA
>NW_016914944.1:0-1035 GCF_001483705.2 Eufriesea mexicana
CAATGCTATAGAATCTGGCGGGAAAATTCGATATTAATGTCGCTTTCGACGAATATCGTTGTGTTCTATCTTTCGTGCATAAATAAGGAGGAAAGATACTAGTGGCGTGCTATAGCCATTGCAATGCTATAGAATATGGCTGGAAAATTCAATTTTACTGACATTTTCGACTTATATCGTGGAGAGCTGCCTTTCAGCATAAGTAATGAGAAAAGATTCTTTTGGCGTGCTATAGCCATTGCAATGTTACCCAATATGCCTGGAAAATTCAATTTTATTGACATTTTCGACTTATACTATGGGGACATAGCTTTCTAGCATAAATAAGGACGATAGATACTATTGGCGCGACATAGCCATTGAAATGCTTTAGAATCTGGCTGGAAAATTCAATAATATTGACGTTTTCGACTAATATCGTGGTGAGCTGCCTTTCTATCTTAAATAAGGATGGGGAGATTTTATTGACATGCTATAGCCACTGCAATGCCATTGAATCTTGCTGGAACATTAAATTATATTGACATTTTCAACTAATATCGAGGTGAACTAACTTTCTTGCATATATAAGGAGGAACGAATGTACTGGTGTACTATAGTCGTTGGAATCCTATCGAATCTAGCTGGAAAATTCAATTTTATTGACATTTTCGACTAATATCGTGGTGAGATAACTTTCAAGCATAAATAAGGAGGAAAGACTATTTTGCCGGATATAGCCGTTGCAATGCTATAGAGTCTTGCTGGAAAATTCAATTTCATTGACATTTGCGACTAATATCGTGGTGACCTAGCTTTCTTGTATATATAAGGAGGAAAGATTCTACTGGAGTGCTGCAGCTATTGCAATGCGATATAATCTGGCTGGAAAATTATGAATTTTATTGACATTTTCGACCATTATCGTGGTGGGCTAACTTTCTTGCATAAATACGGAGGAAAGACTCTAGTGGCGCGCTGCAGCCATTGCAATGCTATAGGATCTGGCCGGAAAATACATTTTTTTGACAACTTCGACTAATATCGTGGTGAAAT
>NW_016914945.1:0-2285 GCF_001483705.2 Eufriesea mexicana
CTGCTCTAGCCTAACCTATCAAAACATAGCATAACGAAACGTTTCCTAACTCCACCTAACCGCAATACACCACTATTGCTGACTTTCCAAATACCAAGCAGAATATACTGCAGCACGCTAGATATCAGAAATCCGTGGCGATGCAGTGTAAATTACGAGAGCATAGAGAAGCTATTCTAATATGGCCTAACCTCAACCAACCAAACGCAGCATAACTAAACTCAACGAGCCGAGACCACTACCGCTGGCATTCCCAGCGCCAAGCAGGACACACCAGGGCACTGTAGAGCACTGAAATCCACCGAATAGCAGTGTATACCACGAGAGTAAAGGCTATGCAAACCTAATCCAAGCAAATGTTAACCAACCAAACGTAGCCCAAATCAACCTGCCCTGCCGCCACCACTATTGCTGGCCACCCCACGGTCGAGCAGAGTTTAGTGGGGCAATGCAGAGCGCAGGAAAACACCGAGTAGCAGTGCTTAGCGCAAAAGACGAAGTTATCCTCTCCCAACATAGCCAACCGAAACATAATCAAACGTAACCTAACGCAAACTAAAGTGCAGCGACCACTACTGCTGGCTACCCCTGCATCGAGCAGAGTATAGTATTACATGGCAGAGCGCAGAATCTTACCGAATTGCAGCCTATGCCAAGAAAGTCAAAGCTATCCTAAACTTACAGAAACGAACCGAACTTAGCCGAACGTAACCTAACTCAACCTAAGTCGCCGCGGCCACTATTTCTCCCAGACCGCCAAGAGCCAAGCGGAATATGCTAGGGCACAATAGAGCCCTGAAAAGAGCCACATTGCTGCGTAAAGCACAAAAGTCAATGATATCCTAACCTAACCCACACTAACCGAACCTAACCAAACGTGGCAGATCTCATGGAAGCGTGTGATACCACCTTTGCCGGCCCACCCGCAGCCAAGCTGAACGCATTGGAGCACAGTAAAATGCAGAGATACGCCGAATAGCAGTGTACAGCGCCAGAGTCAATGCTAGCACCACCTAACGGTGCCAAGCGTAGTGTAACCAAACGCAAGCTAACTTAACCAAACGTGCCGGGCCCACTATAGCTGGCCTCCCCAGAGTCGAGCAAAGTATAGTAGAACACAGTAGAGCGCATAAGTCCACCGAATAGCAGTCTATGCCAAGAAAGTCAAAGCTATCATGTACCAACCTGTCCAAACATAATATATCCAATCGTATCATAAATCAACCGACCGCGCCGAGACCCTTATTGCTGGAATTCTAACAGCCAAGCAGAATATTCCAGAGCACAGTAGGGCGCAGAGAGGCGCCAAATAGTAGCGTATACCACTAAAGTCGAATATGCCCTAACCTAACCTGACATAACCTAACCCAACCAAACGTTGGCTAAATAATCCCAACGTGCCGAAAGCACTATTACTGCGCTGCCCAGAGCCAAGCAGAGCATATTAATGCACGGCAGTAAATAACGCAAATGTCAAAGCTGTCCTCTCCGAGCCAATCTAATTGTAACGTACCGAAACGCAACTTAGCATAACATAACGAGCAGCGACCACTATCTCTTGCCTCTGAATAGTCGAGCAGAGTATTGTAGAGCAATGTAGAGAGTAACAATGCAGTGAATAGCAGTGTATATCGTAAAAGTCATCGCCATCCTATCCCAACATGCCCAAACGTAATAAAGCCAAACGTTACAGAACACGCTAGAGCACAGTGGAGCGTAGGAGGACATCAAACAGCAGCGAAAAGCACAAATGTCAGATGTACTCTAACCTTACCCGACAATACCTAATCAAACCAAACGCAGACTAAGTAAATCTAACGAGCCGAGTCCGCCCTTGCTGGCCTCCCCATCGCCAAGCAGAATATATTAAAGCAAAGTAGGGCGCAGGGGTCGAACGAAAGCCAATGTATAGTAGAAAAGACCAAGCTCTCCTAACCTAACTCAGAATAACCTGACATAACCACGAGTGAAATGACGTAACCAATCGAGTCGAGACTACCATTGCTGGTATCCCAGAGCCAAGCAGAATATATGATAGCACAGTAGATCGCAGAAATCTACCGCGTAACAGTTTATAGTACAAAAGTCAGATCCATCCTTTCCTAACTTAACCAAAGGTAACATAACCAAATGTAACATAACAAAACCTAACGTGCCGACGCCACTATTTCTGGCCCCCGCAGAGCCGAACAGTGTATCCTAGAGCGCAATAGAGTTTAGAGATCGACCGCATTGAAGTGCACGTTGCAACAGTCAAAGGTGCCCAGACCAAACCTAACCTAACC
>NW_016914945.1:5750-9543 GCF_001483705.2 Eufriesea mexicana
GAACATAGTAGAGCACAATTGAGCGCAGATATCCTCCGAAAAGCAGTGTATACCACGAAAGCCAAAGATACCCTAACCCAACCGTACCCAACCTACCGTAACCAAACGTAGTCTAACACAACATAAAGTGCCGTGGCCGCTATTGATGGCCTTCGTAGAGACAAGCAGAACATATAAGAACAAAGTAGAGCGCAAAAATACACCGAATAGCAGAGTACAGCACAAAAGTTAATGCAGCATATCCTAACCTAGCCAAACGAATCAAATCCAAACGGAGCCTATACAAGCCTAACACGACGAGACAGCTACTGCTGGCTTCCGCAGAGACAAGCAGAATATACTAGAGGACAGTAGACCGCAGAAATCCACCGAATAGCAGTGAACAGCACTAAAGTTGAAGAAAACCTAACCTAACCTGACAAAACCTATCCTAAAAAAACGAAGCGTAGGTGAACATAACGTGCCGCGACCACTACTCCTGACATCTTCAGGCCCAATCATAATGTAGTAGAGCAGAATGTATAACTGAAATCCACCGAATAACAGTGTACATTACGAATGTCAAGGGAAAGCTAGCCAAAGCTATCCTAACCTAACATAACAGTATGTTAGTTAACTCAACCTGACGTGCCACGTTCACTATTTCTCGCCTCCCCATAGTCGAGCAGAGTATAGTAGAGCTATGTAGGGCGCAGAAACCCACCGAATAACAGTTTATAGCTCAAAAGTCGTAGAAACCGTAACCGAGCATTCCTAACCTAACCCACCGGATCGTAACCTAACTCAAACGAACGTGCCGAGACCACTATTAATGGCCATCCCACAGCACATGAGTGTATTATAGCACATGAGGGGACAGAAACCCACCGAATAGTGGTGTATAACACAAAATTCTATGCTATCCTCTCCTGACCTAACCAAATGTAACATAACCAAGGGTACCTAACTCAAGCTAACATGACGAGAGCACTATTGCTGGCCTCTCCAGAGTCGTGCAGAGAGTGATAGAGCAATGTAGAGCGCAGAAATTCACCGAACAGCAGTCTATATCATAAAAGCCAAAGAAATCCTAACCGAGCCTGCCTACTCTAAGCAAATGATACGTAACCTTGCTCAACCCTACGTGCCGGGACAACTATTACTGGACTCCCCAGTGCCAAGCAGAGCATATTAGATCACATTATGCGAAGAAGCCCACAGAATAGCAGTGTACAGCGCAAAAGAGAAAGCTATCTTCTCCTAATATACCCAATCTTAACATAACTCAACCTAACGTACCCTGACCGCTATTGCAGGCCTCTCCAGAGTCGAGCAGAACTAACTAGAGGGCATTAGGGCGCAGAGGTACATAGAATCGCAGTGTAGAGCACAAAAGTTATTTCTATCCAGACGAACCCACGCTAGCATAGCCTAACCAAACGTAGCCAACCACAACGTAACCTGCCGCGGTCACTATTGGTGGCATTCCCAGGGCTCAGCATAATATAGTAGAGTAGAGTACAGCGCAGGAACACTCTAAATAACAGTGTATAGCACGAAAGCCTATGTTAATCAGACCAAGCTTAACCTAACCTAATCCAACGGAAGGTATTCTAACTCAACCGAACACGACGATACCACTATGGCTGGCCTCCACAAAGACAAGCAGAATGCACCAGGGCACAGTAATGCGCAGAAATCCACCGCATTGCAGTGAATAGCACAAAAGTCAAAGTAGTCTATCCTACCATGACCTAACCTGTCGTTACTTGACCAACCCAAACGTAGTGTAACTAAGCATGACGTGACGAGAACGATATTTCTGGCCTTCCGGGAGCCAAGCAGGGCATAATATAGCACATTAGAGCGCAGGAATCCACCGAATATCAGTGTACAGCACAAAGGTGAAAAGAGCCTCTCTTAACGTAGCCAAACGTAACAGGTACAAACGGAGCCTGACACGACCTATCACGCCGGAACCGCTATTGTAGGCCTCCACAGGGACAAGCAGAATTTGCGAGAACACAGAAGAGCGCAGAAATCCACCGCACTGCAGCGAATAGCATAAAAGCCGAAGACACCCAAGCATAATTTGGCACATCCTAACCAATCCTAACGTAGCATAACTCAACATAGCGCGCAGAAACCACTGCCTCTGGCCTCCCACCGCCAAGCAGAATGTAGTAGAGCACAGTAGGTCACAGAAGTCCCCCGTATAACAGTGTACAGCGCGATGGTCATAGCTATCCTATCCAAATTTAGCCTAACCTAACGTAACCTAACCTAACATAACTCAAACTAACGTGCCGATACCGCTATCACTGGCTGCGCCAGAGCCATGCAGAACATATGAGGGCGTAGTAGAGAGGAGAAATTCACCGAATAACGCTGAATGGCACAAAGACTGAGATATTCCATCCTAACACATCCAAAATTGTCATATGCGAACGTAGCATAACTAAACCTAACGCGCCGAGATCACTACCGTTGGCCCACACCCAGACCAAAGCAGAAAATATTATAAAGCAGTGGAGCATAGAAATCGGATGACAGCAGCTTATAGCGCAGATGCCTAGACTATCCCGTACTAACCTCACCAAACGAGATGTAACCAAACGAAGCCTAACTCAACCTAACATCACGAGCCCTCCATTGATATCTTCCACAGGGAAAAGCAGACTACTCTAGAGCACGGTAGTGCGCAGAAATCCTCGGCATTGCAGCGTATAGAACAAAAGTCAAATATGTCCATACCTACCTGACCGAACCTAAGCCAACAGAACGTATCCTAACCGAAAGAAACGTGCCGAGATAACCACTTCTGGCCTCCTCAGGGCCAAGCAGTACATACTAGTGGACAGTAGAGCGCAGAGAGCCGTGGAACAGCAGTGTACAGAACAAAAGTCAAAGACATCATGTCCTAACCTAGCGAAACGTAACGTAGCCAAACGAAACAAAACTCGACCACCGCGACGAGACGCATATTACTGCAGTCCGCAGTGCCTTGCAGAACATGTTAGAGGAGAGCAAAGTGCAGAAATCCACCGAATAGCAGTGTATAGCACAAACGATAAAGATATCCTACCCAAACATATCCAACCGTCACATAACCAAACGTAACCCATCTCAGACTAACGTGCCGAGGACACTATTGCTGTAATCCCGAGATCCAAGCTGAATGTACTAGAGCGCAGTAGAGCGCAGGAATCCGCCATGTCGCAGTGTACAGCACAAGAGTCGAAGATATCCTAACATAACCTGACCTATGCTGACCTAACCAAACGTAGCCTAATTCAACATAACGTTCTGCGAGGAACATTACTGGTCTACCCACGGCCAAGTAGAACATAGTAGGACACAGAAATCCACCGAATAGCTGCGTATAGCAAAAAAGTCAAAGCTAACCTGCCCTAACATATCCAAGTGTAACGTAACCAACCGTAACATATCTGAACCAGACGTGCCGAGACCATTACTGCTGGCCACCCCAGAGCCAAGCAAAGCATATTAGAACAATATAGAGCGCAGGAATATCCGAATGGCTGTGTACAGAGCAAAAATCGAAGCTGCCCTCTCGTAACGAAGCAAAACCTCATATAACCTAACGTAACATAATTCAACTTTACGTAGCGAGACCACTGTTGCTGGCATCCCCAGAGCCAAGCACAATATATTAGGGAACAGTAGGGCGCAGAAATTCGCCGCAATACAGTGTACAGCACAATAGCCTGATATATCCAGACCTTACCTGAACTAACCTAAACTAACCAAGCGCAGCATAACTCACCATAACGTTCCGAGACCACTATTGCTA
>NW_016914945.1:10798-11415 GCF_001483705.2 Eufriesea mexicana
GGTTTGGTTAGGTTACGTTGCATTAGGCTAGGATAGCAACGACCTTTGCGCTACACACTGCTGCTCTCTTGATTTCTGCGATCTACTGTGCGCAATCACATTCTGCTTGTCTCTGGGGACGCCATGTATAGTGGTTACGCTTGGTTATGCTACGTTTGGTTGTGTTCGGCACGGATAGCTTTTACTCTTGCGCTATACGCTGCTATTCGGTGGATTTCTACGCTCTACTGTGATCTAATATCCTCTTCTCTGCAGGGAACAGAAATCCACTCTGGGGAAACCAGAGATTACGGCTGCGGCGCAATATGTTGAGTTAAGTTACGTTTGGTTAGATCAGGTTTCTTTGGGTTCGGTTTGGGAATCTTTGACTTCTGCTCTATACACTGGCATTCTATGGCTTCTGTGCTCTACGCTCCTCTAATATGCTCTGCTCAGCGATGGGGAGGCCAGCAATAGCGGTCTCGGCAGGTTAGGCTGAGTAATGATATGTTTGCTTATGTCACGGTAGGTTCCGTTAGGAGAGGGTAGCTTTGGCTTTAGTGCTATAGTCTCCTGTTAGGTCGATTTCTGCGCAATACAGCACTCTAATGCTTCCAGCTTGGCTCTGGGAAGGCCAG
>NW_016914946.1:0-231 GCF_001483705.2 Eufriesea mexicana
TGGATTGCAGGCGATAGGCGATCTAATCACCATGCTATGGCAGCTTATAGGTTTTGAATATACCTATTCCCTAGCGAGTAGATGGCTGTCCTTGCCATTGGTTGGAGACGCTAAGCGACCTATTAACCTAGCTATAACAGATTGTAGACTTTGAATAGACCTATTCTATGGCAAGTACATGGCTGTACATGCCATTGGATCGAAGGCGATAGGCGATCTATTCACCAAGCT
>NW_016914947.1:0-581 GCF_001483705.2 Eufriesea mexicana
ACCTAACATAACGCAACGTAACGTAACCTAACCTAACATAAACTGACCTGACCTGACCGAACCCTACCTAACATGACGTGGCCTAACCGGGCGTAACGTCACCTCACCTAACCTAACCTAACCTAACCTAACCTAACCAAACCTATCTTAACCTAACCTAACCTAACCTAACGTAACCCAACAGAACCCAAACCAACCCACCGCAACCTAACCTAACCTAACCTATCGTAACATATCTCGACATAACATAACCTAAGCCCACCTGATGTAACCCGATCTAACCCAACCGAACCCAGCCTAACCCGAGCTAACCTAACATAACCTAACCTATAACCTAACCTGTCCGAACCTAAACCAACGCAACCCAAACTAACCTATCCGAAGATAAGCTGATGTGACCTGACCAGAATGTACCTAACCTATCCTAACCTAACCAAACTTGACCTGGCCCAACCGGGCGTGACATGACCTTACTAAACCTAACCTAACCTAGCCTAACCTAACCAAACTTAACCTAACCACACCTAACCTAACCCAAACTAACCTAACCCAACCTAACCAAACCTAACCTAACATCTCCA
>NW_016914948.1:0-1180 GCF_001483705.2 Eufriesea mexicana
ACGCCAATAAAATATTTCATTATTATTTATGCAAGAATGTTATCTCACCACGATATTAGTCGATGATGTCAATAACAATGTATTCTCCAGCCAGATCCTATAGCATTGAAATGGCTGTAGCGCGCCACTAGAGTCTTTCATCCTTATTTATGCAAGAAAGTTAGCCCACCACGATATTAGACGAAGATGTCAATAAAAATGTATTCTCCAGCCAGATTCTATAGCATTGCAATGGCTATAGCACGCCACTGGTATCTTTCCTCCATATTTATGCACCAAAGTTAGCCCACAACGATATTAGTCGAAAACGACAATAATATTGAGTTTTCCCGCCAGATTCTATAGCATTGCAATAGCTACAGCACTCCAGTAGAATCTTTCCTGCTTATATATCCAAGAAAGCTAGGTCACCACGATATTAGTCGAACATGTCAATAAAATTGAATTTTCCAGCCAGACTCTATGGCACTGCAACGGCTATAGCCCGCCACTATAGTCTTTCCTCCTTATTTATGAATTAAAGCTATCTCACTTCGATATTAGTAGAAAATGTCAATAAAATTGAATTTTCCAGCCAGATTCTATAGCATTACAATGGATATAGCACGCCAGTCTAATCTTTCCCCGTAATGTATGCAAGTAGGTCAGGTCGCCACGATATTATTCGAAAATGTCAATAAAATTGAATTGTCCAGCCAGATTCAATAGGATTCCAATGACTGTAGTACACCAGTAGAATCTTTCCTCCTTATATATGCAAGAAAGTTAGTTCACCTCGATATTAGTTGAAAATGTCATTAAAATTCAATTTTCCAGACAGATTCTATAGCATTACAATGGATATAGCACGCCAGAAGAATCTTTCCCCCTAATGCATGCAAGTAAGTTAGGTCACCACGATATTATTCGATAACGTCAATAATATTAAATTTTCCAGCCAGATTCTATAGCATTCCAATGGCTATATCACGCCAATGGTATCAATCGTCCTTATTTATGTAAGAGAAGTTAGGTCACAATGATATTAGTCGAAAGCGTCTATAATATTGAATTTTCCAGCCAGATTCTATAGCATTTCAATGGCTATGTCGCGCCAATAGTATCTATCGTCCTTATTTATGCTAGAAAGCTATGTCCCCATAGTATAAGTCGAAAATGTCAATAAAATTGAATTTTCCAG
>NW_016914948.1:1644-3146 GCF_001483705.2 Eufriesea mexicana
GCACGCCAATAGAGTCTTTCCTCCCTATTTATGCAAGAAAGCTAGCTCACCCCGATATTAGTCGAACTTGTCAATATAATTATATTTTCCAGCCAGATTCTGTTGCACTGCAGTACCAAAAGCACGCCAATGGAATTTTGCCTCCATATTTATGATAGAGAGTTAGCTCACCACGAAATCCGAAGAAAATGTTAATCAAATTGGATTTTCCAGCCAGATTCTATAGCATTGCAACGGCTAGAGCACGCCAATAGTATTCTTCCTCCTTGATTATGCAAGAAAGATAGCTCACAACAATATTAGTCGAAAATGTCAATAAAATTTAATGTTCCAGCCAGATTCTATAGCATTGCTACGGCTTTAGCACGCCAATACAATCCTTCCACATAATTATTTATGCAAGAAAGTTAACTCACCACGATATTAGTAGAAAATGGCAATAAAACTGAATTTTGCCGCCAGATTATATTGCATTACAATGGATATAGCACGCCAGTGGAATCTATCCCCGTAATGTATGCAAGTAGGTCAGGTCGCCACGATACTATTCGAAAATGTCAATAAAATTGAATTGTCCAGCCAGATTATATAGCATTACAATGGCTACAGCACGCCAATAAAATATTTCATTATTATTTATGCAAGAATGTTATCTCACCACGATATTAGTCGAAGATGTCAATAAAAATGTATTCTCCAGCCAGATCCTATAGCATTGCAATGGCTGTAGCGCGCCACTAGAGTCTTTCATCCTTATTTATGCAAGAAAGTCAGCCCACCAAGATTTTAGTCGAAGATGTCAATAAAAATGTATTCTCCAGCCAGATTCTAGAGCATTGTAATGGCTGTGGCACGCCACAAAGATCTTTCCTCCTTATTTATTCAAGAAAGTTAGACCACCACTATATTAGTCCAAAATGTCAATAAAAATGTATTTTTCATCCAGATTCTATAGCATTGCAATGGCTATAGCACCCCACTAGTATCTTTCCTCCTTATTTATGCACGAAAGTTACCCCACAACGATATTAGTCGAAAACGACAATAATATTGAATTTTCCAACCAGATTCTATAGCATTTCAATGGCTATGTCAAGCCAAGAGTATCTATCGTCCTTATTTATGCTTGAAAGTTATGTCCCCATAGTATAAGTCGAAAATGTCAATAAAACTGAATTTTCCAGTCATATTGGTTAACATTGCAATGGCTACAGCACGACAATAGATTCGTTCCTCATTACTTATGCAGGAAAGGTAGGTAGCTGTCCACGATATTAGTCGAAAATGGCAATAAAATTGAATGCTCCAGCCAGATTATATAGCATTACAATGGCTATAGCACGCCAACAGTATATTTCATTATTATTTATGCAAGAATTTTACTTCACCACGATATTAGTCTAAGATGTCAATGAAAATGTATCCTCCAGCCAGATCCTACAGCATTGCAATGGCTGTAGCGCGCCACTAGAGTCTTTCATCCTTATTTATGCAAGAAAGTT
>NW_016914949.1:0-12610 GCF_001483705.2 Eufriesea mexicana
GGGATGGCAACTGCACCGGTCGCGACACGTTAGGTTGAGTTAGGCTACGTTTTGTTATGATCCACTAGTCTGTGTTAAGTTTGGGTAGCTTTGACTTTTCTGTTATGCCATGCGATTCTAAGGACTCCTGCGCCCTAACCTCCGATAATGTACTCTGCTTGGCTCTGGGGAGGCCGGTAATGGTGGTCCTTGTGCGTTAGGTTAGGTTATGTTACCTTTGTTGCGTCCAGGTTCGGCTACATTTGGTTAGGATGGCAACGACTTTTGCGCTATGCACTCCTATTCGGAAGACTACAGCGCTCTACATTGCTCTGCTATAATATGCTTAGGCCTCGTGAGGCTAGCAGCAGCGGTCCTGGCACGCTAGGTTTGGTTATGTTACGACTGCCTTTGTTACGTTTGGTTAGGGTAAGAAGGCATAGCTCTGACTTCTGCGTTAAACACTGCTATTCTGTTTATTTCTGCGCTCTACTGTGCTCTAATATTCTCTGCTTGGCGCTGCGTATGCCAGCAATCTTATTCTCAGCACGTTATGTTTAGTCACGTTACGATTTGCTTGGCTATGTTAGGACAGGTTAGGTATGGATGTCTTTGACTTTTGTGCCACACACTGCAATGCGGTGTATTACTGCACTATACTATGTTCCATTATGTTCTGCTTGGCTCTGCGGAGGCCAGCAATGGCGGTCTCTGCACGCCAGGTTGAGTACGGTTACTCTTGGCTTTGGTAGGTTAAGATACATTTGGTTGGGATAGCTATGGCTTTTGCTCTGTACACTGACATTCGGTCAATATCTGTGCACTGCACTGCTCTACTATCATCTGCGTGCCACAGGGGAGGCCATTATTAGCAGTCGTGACTGGTTTGGTTGGTATACGTTACGCTAGATTGTGTTGCGTTACGTTATGTTTGGTTAGGATTGCATCGACCTTTGTGCTATACACTGCTAGTCGGTCGATATCTGCGCTCCGCGTTGCTCAACGAGCATCTGCTGGTCTCTGGGGAGGCCAGCAATAGTGGACGTTGCACCCTTGGTTTCGCTACGTTGCGTTTTGTTTGGTTAGGCTTGGTCATGTTTGGATAGGATAGCTTTGAGTTTTGTGCCATACACTCCCATACGGGGGATTCCTGCACTCTGCTGTGATCTAATATTCCCTGCTTTCATCTGCGAATGCTTAAAATAGTGGCGGCGGCGCGTTAGGACGTGTTACGTTGCGTTTGGTTTGGTTGGGCTTGTTTGGGTTACGCTAGCGTATCGTTGACTTTCGTGCTATACACTGCCATTCTATGTGCCTGTACGTTCTACTATCCTCTAACATGACCTGCTTGGAGGTGGGGATGCCAGCAATACTGGTCGCGGCACGTGAGGTTGAATCAGGCTACGTTCGGTGTGGCTTTGTTAGTTTGCGTGAGGTTTGGATTGCTTTGAATTTCGTGGTATAGACTGCTGTTAGACAGGTCTCTGCGCTCTACTGCTCTCTAGCATGCTTTGCTTGGTTCCTGGGAGGCCAGAAATAATGGTCTCGGCACGTAACTTTGAGATAGATGAACGTTGGTTTTGTTTCGCTTGGCTTGCTTAGGATAAGGTAGCTCTGTCTTTTATGCTATACACCGCTATACGGTGGACTTCGGCGCTCTACATAGCTCTAATAAGCCCTGCATCTCTGCAGGGTGCCAGCAAGGTTATTCTCGACACGTTATGTTTAGCCATGTTACGCTTGGCTTGGCCAGGTTACGACAGGTTATGTTAGAGTACATTTGACTTCTGTGCCGTAAACTGCAATGCGGGGGATTACTGCTCTCTACCGTGCTCTAGTATGTTCTGCTCTGCTCTGGGGTGCCCAGCAACATTGGTCTCGGCACGTTTGTTTGAGATGGATAACGTCCGGGTATGTTATGTTTGGTTAGCTTAGGATAGGGCAGGTGTATCCTTTATGCTCTTCACCGCTATTTGGTGGACTTCAGCGCGCTGCATTGCACTAACATGCCCCGCTTGTCTCTGCGATCCAGAATGATTATTCTCGGCACCTCATGCTAAGATACGTTATGCTTGTCTTAGTTGCGTTAAGACTGGTTAGCCTAGGATACCTTTGACTTTTGTGCCGTACACTGTAATGCGGTGGATTACTGCTCTCTGCTGTGCTCTAGCACGTACTGCTTGCTTCTTGGGAGGTCTGCAATGGTTGTAACGGCCCGCAAGTTTGAGTTATGGTACAAATGACCTGTCTAGGTACGGACACATTTCGTTAGGTTAGCTATGACTTACGTGCATACACAGATATTCGGGGGATCCTGCCTTCCAGTGTGTTCTACTCTAATATGCAAGAACCAGGGGGGCAGCAACCGTGGTCGCGGCACGTCACGTTGAGTTTGGCTATGTTATGTTAGGTTATGTTAGTTTGCGTTTGGCTTTGATACTTTCGGCTTCTCTGCTTTACACTGCGATTTTATGGATTTCTCCGCTCTACTGCGCTCTAATGTACGCTGCTTTGCTTTGGGGAGGACAGCAACGGCTGTATCGGCAACATACGTTCAGTTAGGTTACGTTCGGGTATGTCACGATTGGTTTAGTTAGGAGAGGACACCTTTAACTTCAGCGATATACACTGCTCTCCGCTAGACTTCTGCGCTCTGTCATGCTGTAATATATTTTACTAGCCTCTGGGGATGCCAGCAATAATGTTCGTGTCACGTTTGTTAGTGTTATGTTCCGTTCGCTATGGTTAGGTTGGGATAAGTTTGGTCATGGTCGGTTTGGCTTTTTGTGCTATGCTCTGCTATTCTGTGGATTCCTTCGCTCTACCGAGCTCTAGCATATTCTGCTCGGATATGGGGAGGCCAGCTCTTGTGGTCTCGGCACGTTAGCCAGGCTCGCGTTGCGTATGGCTATTTTACTGCGCTCTGCTGTGCTCTAGTATATTCTGGGTGGTTCTCTGGAGGTTGGCAATGGTGGTCTCGGTACGTTAGGTTGAGATATGTTACGCGTGGTTGGGTTATGTTAGTCTGGGTTAGGAGAGGATAGCCTTGACTATTCCTCTAAATGTTGCCAATATATGGACTTCTGCGCTCTACGATCCACCAACATGCCCAGCTTGGCTCTTGGGATGACAGCAACCGTGGCCGCGGCACGTCAGGTTTTGTCAGGTGACTCTCGATTAAGTAACGTTAGGTTACGCTTGGACGGGCTAGCTTTCACTTCTGTGCTATGCACTGCATCTCGGAGGAACTCCGCTGTCTATTATGCTGTAGTATGTTCTGCTTGCCTCTGGGAGGGCAGCAATATTGACCTCGTCACGTAAGGTTGAGTTATATTATGTTTGGCTATGTCTCGTTTGGTTAGGTTAGGATAGGATAGCATTGTCTTTTATGCTATACACTGCTGCTCGTTGGATTTCAGCGATCTACATTGCACAAATATCGTGCCACGACCGCTACTTCTAGTTTCCCTGCAATCGACCATAGTATAGTAGATCTACGGCGACCGCAGGAGTACAACGGGTAGCAGTGTGTAGCACACAAGTCAAAGATATCCTATACAAACATAACCAAACATGACATAACCAATTTTAGACTAACACAATCTAACGCGCCACGGCCACCATTTCTATGCTCCTCAGAGCAAAACAGAGAATATTAGATCTCAGTAAAGCGCAGAAACCCACCGAATAGCATTGTATAGCACAAACGTGAAGCCATCCTTCCCAACGTCAATCCTAACATGCCGAGACTAGAATTACTGCCCTCCCTACAGCCAGGCAGAACATTATAGAGGAGAACAGGGCGCAGAAATGCATAGAGTCGCAGTGCAGAGCACAATAGTCCAGGATACCATATTCTAGCATAACCATGCTTAACATAACCGAACGTAGCGTAACTCATTCTATCGTACCGAGACCACTACTGGTGGCCACACCAGAGCCAAGCAGAACACACTAAGGCACAGCGGGGCGCAGAATACTATCGAATATCTGTGTACACCACGAAAGGCAAAGCAATCCACACCTAACAGAAGCTAACATGACCTAACCAAACGTAGCGTAACTCACACTAATGTGCCGAGAGCACAATTGCTGCCTTCCCGAAAGTCGAGCAGGGAGAAGTACAGCAATGTAGAGCATAGAAACCATCCGAACATCGGTGTATAGCACAGAAGTCGATGCTATCCTATCCTAACCTAACCAATCGTAACATAAGCAGACGTAACGTAACCCCACCTGACGATCCACGAAAGGCATTACTGGCCTCAGGAGAGCCAAGCTGGGTATAGCAGAGCGAAGTAGAACGCAGGAATCGTCCGAATAGCAGCGTGTATCACAAAGGTCAAATCCATCATAGCCAAACGAGACCTAACCCAACCTAACCAAGCGTAACCTATCTAAGCCTAGCGTGCCACTACCACAATTTCGGTGCTCTACAGAGACAAGCAGATGCTAGAAGAGCAATGCACTGAACAGATAGAGACCGGAAAGCAGTGTATACCACAAAAGTCAAAGCTACAACAACCAATCCTATCCGAACATAGCCAAGCCCTGCGTAACCTAATATTACCTTGCGAGCCGAGACCGCCATTGCTGGTCTCCCCAGAGCCAAGCTAATCTTACCAGAGCACGGTAGATCGCAGAGATGCAACGTATGGCAGTATACAGGGCAAAAGTCAAAGCTATCCGCTCCTATCCCAACAAACCGTGGCGTTGCCGAACGTAGCATTGCACAACCTCTCGTGCCGTGACCACTATTGCGGGCCTCCCCGGAGCCAAGCAGAACATATTAGAGAAGAGTAGAGCACAGATATCCACCGCATAGGAATCTGCAGCACAAAAGTCTAAGCTGCCCTGTCCAAACCTATCCAAGCCATAACAAGCTTAACGTAACATAGCACAGCCACACGTGCCAGGGCCGCTATTTCTAGCCTTCACAGAGACAACCAGATGCTTGTACAGCAATGCAGGGCGCAGGTATTGACTGAAGAGCAGAATGTATCACGAAAGTCAAAGCCATTCTAGCCAAGCTTAACCTAACTTTACCTAACCAAGCGTAACGCTTCCCAACCAAACGTGCCACGACCGCTATTTCTGGCCTCCTCAGATGCAGGTAGATGCTAGTAGAGCAGTGCAGTGCATCGACATCGAACAAATAGCAGTGAATAGCATAAAAGGCAAAGATATCCCAGCCAAACCTTTCCAAACCTTGGCAAACCAAGCGTAACGCGACTCAACCGAGCACGCCGAGACCACCATTGCTGGCCTCGCCAGATCCAAGCAGAAAAAACTACAGCAAACTAGAACGCAGAAATTCAACGTATAGCAGCGTACACCACGAAAGTTTGATCTATCCAAACCAAACCCAATCTAACGTAACGTTGCGAAACGTAACCAAACTCAAATGAACGGGCCGAGGCAACTATTACTGGCATCCCCAGAGTCGAGCAGAGTATAGTAGAACAACGTAGAGCGTAGAAATGCGCCGAATACCAGTGTAAAGCACAAAACTCAAAGTTTTCCTATCATAACCTAATCAAACATGTCATAACCCATCGTAATTTAGCTCAGCCTGACGTGCCGATACCACTTCTGCTGCCCTCCCCATATGCACGCAGAACATACTAGAGCATAGTGCATCACAGAAATACACCGAACTGCCGTGCACAGCACAAAAGTAAAAGATATTCTAACCAAACTTAGCCTAAACATACCTAACCAAACGCAGCCTAATACAAGCAAACATGCCGCGCCAACCATTTCTGGCATCCCCAGAGCAAATCAGATCATATTAGGGCACAGTAAAGCGGAGAGATCCACCGAAAGCAGTATGTAGCACAAAAGTCAAGGGTACCCTAAACTAACCTAACCAATCGTGAAACCACCAAGCGTAACAAAGCTGAACCTAACGTGTCGCAGCCAAAGAATGCTGGCCTCCGCAGAGCCAAGCAGAACATATTAGATGAGAGAAGTGCGCAGAAATCCGTAGCATCGCAGTGTACATCAGAAAAGCCGAAGGCATGCAAGCCTAACCAAAGGCAACTTAACCAAACCTATAGTAGCCAAGCACAGCGTAACGTGCCGCGACCGATATTGCTGGCCTCCCCAGGGACTAGCAGATGAGGGTAGAGCACGGTGGAGGGCAGGAATCCACCGAATAGCTGTGTATAGACAAAAGTCAATGCTACCCTGACCTATCCTTACCAACCGTAACATTACCAAGCGTAGCCTAACAAGGCATATCGTGCCATGAACACTATTGCTGGCCCACCCCCAGAGCCTAGCATAATATACCAGATCACAGTAGAGCGCAGAAAGCCACCAAATGTCAGTGCATATCGCGAAAGGGATAGATAAGCTAATCTAACCTGACCTAACGTAACATAGCTAAACGCTATCTATCTCATTCTAACGTGCCGAGACCACCATTGCTGGCCTCCGCAGATCAAAGCAGAATATACTAGAGCACAGTAGAGCGCACAAACCCACCGAGCAACAGTTTACACCACGAAAGTCGAAGCTATCCTACCCTCACCCAAACCAACATGCCCTAACCAAACGTAGGCTATCACAACCTGACGCGTCGAGACAACTATTACTCCCCTCCCCAGAGTGGAGCAGAGTATAGTAGAACAACGTAGAGTGTAGAAATCCACCGATTAGCGGTGTATAGCACAAAAGTGAAAGCTAACCTGTCCTAACCTAACCAGTCGTGATCTAACCAAACGTAGCCTAACACAACCTATCGTGCCAGGACCACTAATGCTGGCATCCCCCGAGTCGATCAGAGTTTAGTAGTGCACAACAGAGCGCAGACATTCGCCAGAAAGCAGTGTATAGCGCAAAAGACACAGATAACCTAACCAAACCTAAACAAACCTAACCTAACCAACGTAGCATAACACAGACTAATATGCCGAGAGCACTATTCCTCTCGTACACATAGACAAGCAGTTTTTGATAGCGCACAGAAGAGTGCACAAGTCCGTAGAATAGCAGTGTGTTGCACAAGCGTCAAAGCTGCCCTAACCAAACACAACGTAGCATTATATGTCCAAACGCAATATAAATCAACCTATCGTGCGCCGGCCACCACTGCTGCCCTCCAGACGGTCAAGCAGAATAGAGTAGGGCAATGTAGAGGGCAGAAATCCACCGAATAGCCGTGTACAGCACAAAAGTCAAAGCAATCCCATCTTAACCTAACCAAACGTAACAAAACCAAACGCAACCTAACACAGACTAACGTGCGAGGCCAATACTGCTGGCCTCTACACAGCCAGGCAGAATCTACTAGAGGACAGTAGAGCGCAGAGACCCACAGAATATCGGCGTGTATCATAAAAGTCAAAGATAACCTGTCCTGACCTTACCAAATGGAACATAACCAAAAGCTCTCTATCTCAACCTTACGTACCGAGACCATTATTGCTGGGCTGCACAGATCCAAGCAAAGCATGCAAGAGCGCAGTAAAGCGTAGGAACCCGCCGACAAGCAGTCTATACCACAAAAGTCAAAGCAATCCGAACCTAACCCAAAACAAACATAGCCTAATCTAACGTAGCCTAACTCATCCAAACGTGCCGAGGATAATGTTACTGGACTACCCGTAGTCGAGCAGTGTACAGTAGAGCAATGTAGGGCGTACAAATCCTTCGAATGGCGGTGTATACCGCAAAAGTCAAAGCTGTTGTAACCTAACCAGTCGTAGCACTACCAAACGTACCGAACGCAACCCATAGTGGCATGACCACTAATACTCGCCTCCCCAGATTAGACCGGAGTATAGCAGGGCACAGTAGAATGGAGAAAGCAACCGAATATCAATGTACAGCACAAAAGTCATAGCTACCTTGTCCAAACCTAACAAATCGTGATATTACAAGCGTAACCAAACTCAACCTAATGTACCGCCACCACTATTGCTTGCCTCACCAGAGCCAAGCAGAATATATTAGAGGAAAGGTGGAGTGCAGAAATTCGGGGAATCGCGGTGTACGGCAGAAAAGCCAAAGATGCTGAAATCTAACCCAAACTAACTTAACCTGACCTTACATAGCCATGCTGAACGTAACGTGCCGCGACAACTGTTGCCCGCCTCGCCGGTGCCAAGCCGACTAGGTCACAGTGCAATGGAGGGCAGGAAACCACCGAAAATCTGTGTATAGTACGAAAGGCAAAGTTATCCTAACGGAACTTAACCTAACGTAACCTAACCGAACGTAACATAACTAAACCTTACGTGCCCAATCGCTCTTGCAGGCATCCTGATAGTCGAGCGAAGTATGGTAGCGCAATGCACAGCGCAGGAATCCACCGCAGGCCAGTGTATTGCACAAAAGTCAAAGCTCCCCTATCCCAACAATACCAAACGTAACATAGCCAAACGCAACCTTACTCTGTCTAACGTGTCGTGACCACTGCAGCTCACCTCCACATAGTCAAGCAGAATGTACTATGGCACAGCTGAGCGCAGAAATGCAACGAATGGCAGTGTAAAGGACAAGAGTCGATGCCGTCCTTACCAAACATAACCTAACCTAACCAAGCCAAGTGTGACCTAACTCAACCTAACGCGGTACGACCAATATTGTTCGCCTTCCCAGAGAAAAGCAGGGGACCTCAGAGCAATGAAGATCGCAGGTATCGACCGAACAGCTGTGTACAGCACAAATGTCGCGACTATTCTAACCAAAACCTAACCTAACCCGACCATGCCACACGTAACCTAACTCAAACTATCGTGCCGAGAAAGCTATTGCTGGCTTCCACAGGTCCAACCAGAGCATATTAGATCACAGCAGATCGCAGCAGTTCACTGTATAGCAGTGTATAGCACAAATGTCAATGCTATCCTGTAGCAACCTAACCAAAGTTAACGAAACCAAACGTTAACAGTGTCAACCTGACTCGACGAGACCGCTATTGCTGGCATCCCCAGAGCCAAGCAGAACATACTAGAGCACAGTAGAGCGCAGAAGTGTACCGACCACCAGTTTATGCAACGAAAGTCAAAGCAATCCATACCACACACATACTAACATAACATAACCAAACGTAGCATAACAGAACCTGTCGTGGCAAGACCACTATCGCTGGCCTCGCCAGATGCGAGCAGGGTATAGTACAGCACAGTAGAGCGCAGAGGGCCGCCACATAGCATTGTATACGACAAAAGTCAAAGATATCCTAAACTAACCAGACCTAACCGAACTTAACAAACGTAGAATAACTAAACCTAGCGCACAGCGACCACTATCGCTGGCTTCACCAATGAAAAGCAGAATATGGTTGAGCGCAGTAGAGCATAGAAGTCCATAGAATATCAGTGTTGAGCAAATATGTCAAAGGTATCCTATCATAACCCAACCTAAACTAACCTAGCCAAACGTAATATATCTCAACGTAACGTTCCGCGAATAGTAGTGTACAGCACAAATGACAAGGCTATCTTATCCTACCCTATCCAAACGTAGCATAACGAAGCGAAACCAGTCTCAACCAAACGTACGGGACCTCAATTGCTGGCCTCCCCGGCACCAATCGGAGCATATAAGACAACAGTACAGCGCAGAAATGCCCCTAATAGCAGTGTATGGCACAAAAGTCAAAGCCACCCTAACCAAGCCTAACTAAACGTAATATAGCCAAATGTAAAACAACTCGACCTAACGTGCGGCGACCTCTACTGCTGCCCCGCGGAGAGTCGAACAGGGTATGGTAGAGCAATGTAGAGACAAGAAATCCACCGAATTGTAGTGTATAGCGCTGAAGTCAAAGTTACCCTGTCCTAACCAAATAAAACGTAACATAATCAAACGCAACCTACCTCAGACTAACGTTCCGAGTACAATACTGCTGGCATCCACACAGCCAAGCAGTGTAAACAAGAGCAAAGCCGCTCGCAGAAATCCACCGCATAGCAGCGTGTAGCACAAAGATCGAAGCCGACGTAACCAAACTAAACCTAACCTATCCCAGCTAAGCGAAACATATCCCAACCAAACCTGCCACGACCGCTGTAACTGGCCTCCCCGGAGACAGGCAGATGCTAGTAGAGCAATGCAGTACGCAGATATCGACCGAAGAACAGTCTATGGCACAAAGACAAAGCTGTACTGACCAAACCTATACGAATCTAGCCAAGCCAGGCGTATCCAATCTCATGCTTGCGTACCGAAACCACAATTTCTGGCCTCCCTAGAGCCAAGCGGAACATACTAGAGCACAGTAAAGCGCAGAGATTCAACGTAGATAATTCTTTAGCGTAAAGGTCAAGGCCATCGTAATCAACGCTAACCCAAACTATCCTAACCACACGCAACCCAGCTCAACCTATCGTGTCACGACCACTATTGCTGGCCACATCAGTTTCGAGCAGAGAATAACAGAGCAATGTAGAGCGCAGACAGCCACCAAATAGGAGTGTATTGTACAGAAGTCAAAGGTACCCTATCCTAACCAGGCCTAACCTAACCTGACAGAACATGGAATAGCTGAGCATAACGAGACGTGATCTCTATTGCAGGTATCGCCAGGGTTGAGCAGAGCATAGTAGAGCCATAGAGAGCGTAGAAACTATACGAATAGCAGTAGGTAGCACTGAAGTCAAAGTTATCCTATCCTATCCTAACCAAACGTAACAAAACCAAACGTAGCCTAACTCAACTTAACGTGCCTAGACCGCTATTACTGACCTCCCCAGATCAAATCAGAATATACTAGAGCAAAGGAGAGCGCATTAATACGCCGCACTGACGTGCAAAGCAAAAATATCGAAGCTACCCTAACCAAGCCTAATCAAACCTAACCTAACCGAAAGTAACATAACTCAACCCAACGTGCCGAGAGCACCATTCTTGGCGTCCACAGAGACGAGCGGGTTGCTATAGCGAACAGAAGAGCGCAGAGATCCATAGAATAGCAGCGCGCAGCAAAAAAGTCGACGCTCTCCTAGTCTAACACAACGCATCCTAACCAAACCAAACGTAGTATGACCCAAAATAACGAGCCGCGAACACTATTGCTGCCCTCCTGAGAGCGGAGCAGAGCACAGTAGAGCAATGTAGAGCGCAAAAATCCCTTGAACAACAGTGTATGGCACAAAAGTCTAAGCTATCCTATCCTAACCTAACCACGCATAACGTAACCGAACGCAACATAGCTCAGAGTACCGTGCCGAGGCCAATACCGCTGGCCTCCACATAGACAAGGAAACTGCTCAAGAGCACAGTAGAGTGCAGAAATCCACCGAATAGCCGTGTATAGCACGAAAGTCCGATCCATCCTGGTCAAACAAATTCTAACTTAGCCAAACCAAGCGTAACATATCGCAACGGAGCCTGCCACGACCGCATTTGCTGGCCTGCCCGGAGACAAGCAGAAGCTAGTAGAGCTATGCAGTGCACAGATATCGACCGAATAGCGTTGTATAGAACAGAAGTCAAAGCTATACTTACCAAACTTTTCCAAACATACCAGGCATGCGTATCACACCTCAAGCTTGCGTGCCGACACAACCATTGCTGGCCTCCGCAGTGACAAGCAGAAGATACTGGAGCACAGTAGAGCGCATAAATTCATCGTCCCGCAGTGTACATCACAGAAGTCAAAGCTGCCCAAAAATAACTCAAACCATCATGACCTAACCAAACGTAGTCCAACTCAAACTGACGTGCCGAGATCACTACTACTGGCCTGCCTAGAGTCGCGCAGAGTACAGTGGAGGAATGTAGAGTGTAGAAGTCCCCCGAATATCGGGGTACAGCACAAAAGTCAATGCTGCCCTCTCCTAAACTAGTCAAACGTCGCATAACCGTGCGCAGCGTAACTCAGACTAATGTGCTAAGACCACTACAGCTGGCCTCCACGTACCCAAGCAGAATATACTAGAGCTCAGTAGAGCGTATGGATGCACAGAATAGCTGTGAATAGCACACAAAGCAAAACCCATATTGTCCAAGCCAATCCTAACCTAACCAAGGGGAACGGAACCTAACTCAAACGAACGTGCCACGAGCTTTATTGCTGGCCTCCCCAGAGACATGCAGCATTTATTAGAGCACAGTAGATCGCAGAAGCCCACAGAATAGCAGTGTAAAGCGCAAAAGTTGAAGCTGTCCTTTTCCAACTTAACCTATCGTGGCATAGCAGAACGTAATATAACTCAAAGTAACGTGCCGAGACCGTTATTGCTGTCATCCCCAAAGCCAAGCACAGCGCATTAGAGCGCAGTAGAGCGCAGAAACCTAACGTATAGCTGTGCATAGAACAAAAGTCAAAGCTATCCTTACCAAACCTATTTTAATCCAGCCAAGCCAAGTGTAACTTAAATCAACCTAGCGTACGGAGACCTCTATTGCTGCACTCCTCAGAGCAAAGCAGAACATATTAGAGGGGAGTAGATCGCAGCGCATAGCACTGCAGTCGAAGTAACTATATTCTAACATAGTCAAACGTAACATAACCGAAAGTAGCATAACTTAACCTAACGTTCCGTGACCATTATTGCTTACCCCCCGCCCCCCACCCCGCCCAAAGGCCAAGCAGGATATACTACAGCGCTGTGGAGCGCAGACATCCGCCGGACATCACTGTATACCACGTAAGTCGGAGCTAACCAAGCCAAAC
>NW_016914950.1:0-19013 GCF_001483705.2 Eufriesea mexicana
CTCGGCAGAATACGTTGAGGTGTGCTACGACTCGTTTGGTTACATTAGGTCAGGTAAGGTTCGCATATCTTTGACTTTATGACCATACACTGCAATGCAGCGTATTTGTGCGCTCTACTGTGCTCTAGTATATTTCGCTTGGCTATGGGATGCCAGCAGTATTGTTCTCGGCACGTCAGTCTGAGTTAGGTTGCGTTCGGTTGCGTTACGCTTGGCTATGTTAATGCGGTGGACCCCTGCCCCCTACTGTGCTCTATTTTAATCTGCTTGGACCCGTGGCTGCCAGCAGCAGTAGTCGCGGCGCGTTAGGTTGAGATACATTACGTTCAGTTAGGTCAGGCTTGGATTTGTTTGGGGCGGATGGCTTCGACTTTTGCGCAATACACTGCCGTTCGGGCGATTACGCCGTTCTGCATTGCTCTGCTATAATTTGCTTAGCTTTCGCGAGGCCAGCAGCAGCGGCCGTGGCGCGTCAGGTTGGGTTACATTACGTTTGCTTGTGCTACATTTGGCTTGGTTAGGCGAGGATAGCGCTGACTATTGTGCTATACACTGATTTGCGATGGACTTCTGAGCTCTAGTCTTGTCTAATGTGCTCTGCTTGGGCTGGGGTGGCCAGTAATAGTGTTCTCGGCACGTTACGTTCGGTTAAGCTACGTACGGTTACGTCAGGTTAGGAGAGGTTGGGTTCGAATATCTTTGAGTATTGTGCTAAACGCTGCAATGCGGTGGACTACTGCGCTCTAATGTGATCTATTATATACTGCTTGGGTCGGGAAGGTAAGCAATAGTGGACTGTGCAGGCCAGGTAATGTTAGGTCACGTTCCGTTGTATAACGTTTTGCTTCGTTAGGCTAGGATATCTTCGACTTTTGCGCTATACAGTGCAACACGGTGTGTTCCTGCGCCCTTCATTGCTCCACTATACTCGGCACGAATCTGGGGATGCCAGTAGTAGAGGACTCGGAACGATAGGTTGTGTTAGGCTACGTTTGGTTATGTTGCGTTTGCTTGGGTTATGCCAGGATAAACTTGACTCTCATGGTATACACTGTTGTCCGATGCACCTCTTCACTCTACTGTGCTCTAGTATGATTTGCTTCGCTCTGGCGAAGCCAGTGATGGTGGTCTCGGCAGGTTAGGCTCTGATATGATACGATTGGTTAGGTTATGTGGGCCTTGGTTAGATTTGCATGGTTCCGACTTTTCTGCTACACACTGCGATTCATTGTATTTCTGCGCTCCGCTCTCCTCTAATATGTTCAGCTTGGCCATGGAGAAGGCAGCGATAGATATCTCGGCTCGAGCGGGGCGCTGAAATCAGCCGCACTAGAGTGCAAAGATTAAAAGTCAGACACAACCTAACCTAGCCAGACATAGTCTAACCTAACCAAGCGAAGCCTGTCTCAACCTAACTTTTTGAGACCACCGCTGCTGGCATCCACAGCGCCAAGCAGAAAATATTAGAGAAAAGTGAAACTCAGGCATTCACCCAATTGCTGTGTATAACGCAGAAGTCAAAGCTATTCCATCCTAACCTGACAAAACGTAACATAAGCGGTCGCTAGGGACGGGACATGACGTGCCATAACCGCTATTGCTGTCATCACGAGGGCATAACGGAGTGTAGGAGAACAATGGGGAGAGCAGATATCGACCGAATAGCAGTGTATAGCAGGAAAGGCAAAGCTACCCTAAACAAACGTATCCTAACCTAGCCAAGACGAGCGTCACCTAACTTAACCTGGCGCCCCGAGACCGCCATTGAAAGCCTCCCCAGAGCCAAGCAGCAGATACTAGAGCACAGTAGACCGCAAAAATTGACCAAATAGCAGTGTATAGAACAAAAGTCGAAGATACTCTATCCTGACCTAACCAAACGTAACATGACCGAACTTAACCAAACACAATCTAACGTAGCTTGACCGCTATTACAGAGCTCCAGTAGCAAATCATACCATGTTAGGCCGCAGAAGGGCGCAGAAATGCGCCGAAAAGCAGTGTATAGCACAAAAGTCGTTGCTATCTGAGACTAACATAAGCAAACATAATAATCCCTACCTAGCGTAACGTAACTCGACCTAACTTGCCTAGCCCACTATTTCTGGCCTCACCAGCGTAAAGCAGAATATACTAGAGCATGGTCGAATATCTTGTTCGAAATCCAGTCGAAGGGTAGTCGAAAATGTCAATAGAATTGAACTTTCCATTCGGACTCCATTGCAATGAAATGGCTATAGCATGCCAAAAGAATCCCTGCTCCTACATTATGCAGAAAAGTTTGCTCACGACGATTATGCTCTGCCTGCCTCTGGGGGTGCCAGCAATAGTGGTCTCGGCGCGTTAGGTTGAGTTATGCTGCGATTGGTTAGGTAACGTACGTTTGGGTTCGGTTTGGATAGCCATGACTTTCCATTTGTACACTGTTATTCCGTGGAATTCGGCGCCCTATTGTGCTCTACAATAGTATGCACGAATGTGGGAGGCGAGCAATTGTGGTCGCGGTAAGTTACATTGAGTCTTGTTACATTCGGCTGCGTCACGATTTGTTAGGTTCGGAAAAGGTGGCTTTAACTTTTGTACTATAAACTGTTATTCGGCCGAAACCAGCGCTCTACAGTGCTCTAGTACGCCCTGCCATGCCCTCAAGACGTAAGATGTAGGGTTGTAGGTACGTTAGACTGTGTTATGCTCGTTTGGTAATGTTACGCTTGGTCAGGTTATGATATTATAACTCTCACTTCGTGTTACACAATGCATTTCGGTGGATCTCTGCACTCTACTGCGCTGTAACATGATCTGCATGGCTCTGTGGAGGCCAGAAATAGATGTATCGGCACGTTAGGATTAGTTATTCTACGATCTGCTGGGTTAGGTTAGGTCTGGTTTGGTTAGGATATCTTTGACTATTGTGCTATACATTGCTACTTGGTGGCTTTCTGCGCTTTATTTGGCACCTCCATACCCTGGTGGACGCATGGGGGGCCTATAATGATGGTCTCGGTACGTTAGTTTGTGTTAGGCTCCGTATGGTTTCTTTAAGTCAGCTTGGGTTCGGTTTGGGTTCGGTTTTTTTTTTTGTGGTGTACACTGATATTCTGTCGATTTCTGCGCTCCACTATGTTCTACTATATTCTGCTTGGCCTTTCGGTGTCCAGCAATAGTGATCGGGCACGTCATGTCGAGCTACGCTACGTTTGGCAAGGCTCCCTTAGTTTGGGGTATGCTTGGTAGCTCACGTTTTTCTGACAAATACTACGATTCGATGGATTACTGGGCTCTACTTTCCACTAATATCTTCTGCTTGGCTACGGGGAGGGGAGCAATCGCTGTAGAGGCACGTCAATATGTGTCAGGCTGCGTTTAGACACATTACGTCTGGCTAGGTTAGGGGGCGGTAGCAATGACTATTGTTCTATACACTGCCATTCGCTAGATATCTGCGTCCTACTCCGCTCTAATATGTTCCACCAGGCTCTGGAGAGAGCAGCAATAGTGGTTTCGGCACGTTAGGTTGGGTTGGGCATGGTTTGGTTGGGATATGTTAGTCTGGGCTAGGTTTGAATAGCTCTGGCTTACGTAGCAAACACTGTTCTTCGGTGGATTACTGAGATCTACTGCGCTGTAATATAATCTACTTGTCTCTGGGTAAGCCAGCAATTGCTGTCTCGGCACGTTAGGTTAAGACAGGTTACGATCCGTGAGGTTTGGTTGGGTTAAGTTTTGTCAGGATTGCTTCATCTTTTGTGCTGTAGACCGCTCTTCGATTGATTTTACGCTCTACTGTGCTCTAGTATGTCCTGCTTGGTTCTGGGGAGGGCAGCAATAGCGGTCTCTGCACGTGTCGTTCAGTCAGGCTATTTTTGGTTTTGTTCCATTTGTTTGGGTTAGGCTTGGGTAGACTTGACTTTTCCGATATATACTGCGATTATGTGGATTTCTGCTCTCTACTCTCCAATAATGTGTCCTGCTTGGCTCTGGAGTGGCCAGCAATCCTGGCAGAGGCTCGTTATGTTGAGATAGGTTACGTTTCGCTATGTTAAGTTTGGTTAGGATAGGAGAGGTAGCTTTGACCTTAGTGCTAGAGTCTGCTGTTAGGTGGATTCTTACGTCCTGCAGTATTCTAATGCTTTCTGCTTGGCTCTGGGAAAGCCAGCAATAGTTTTCTCGGCACGTTACGTCGAGCCATGATACGTTTGGTTAGTTTGAGTCGGGCTAAGCTTCGACAGGGTAGCTTTAACCTTGATTCGGTACACTGCTGTTCGGTGGACGTTTGCGCTCTGCTGTGCTCTAGTATGTCCTGCTTGTCTCTGGGAAGCCTGCAGTGGAGGTCTCGGAACGCGAATTTGAGTCAGACAATGTTCTTTATGCTCCTAGAGTTTGGGTTAGATTTGGATGTCTTCGACTTTTCTGTTATACACTGCGATTTTATCGACTTCTGCGTTCCACTTTCGACGAGTGTGCCCCGCTTGGCTCTGTATACGCCAGCCATAGTAATCACGGCACGTTATGTTGAGTCAGGTGACGTTCGATTAGGTTGGGTCTGTATTCATTTGGTCAGGATAGCTTTAACTTTTACGCTGTACACTGCTACCCGGTGGATGTATGCGATACGCTGCGCTCTTGTATGTCCAGCTTCACCCTGGGAAGGGCAACAACAGCTATCTCGGCACGTTAGGTTGTGATAGGTTACGTCACGTTATGCTACGGTTGGCTATGTTAGGAGGTTGTAGCTTCGACCTTAGTGTTATGGCGTGCTATTAGGTGGATTTCTGCGCCCTGCAGTGTTCTAATGCTTTGAGCTTGGCTCTGGGAATGCCAGTAATTGTGGTATCAACAAGTTACGCTGGGTCCGGTTACGTTCTGTTAGGTTGGTTTAGGCTAATCTTGGACATGATAGCCCTAACTTTTGCTGAACACTGCTATTCGTTTTATTTCTGCCCTCTACTCTGCTCTTGTAAGTCCTCCTTTGAATTGGGGAGTGCAGCACGTGGTCTCGCACGATATGTTGAGTTACGCTATATCTGGCTATGTTCTGTTTGTATCGTTTAGGCTTGGGTAGCTATGACGTTACAGATGTAAGTGCGATTCTATGGATTTCTGGGTTCTCCTCCCCCTAGTGTGCGCTTCTTGTCTCTGGGGAGGCCAGCAATAACGGTCGCGGCACGTTAGGTTGAGTTAGGTTACGTTTGGTTATGTTTCGATTCCTTAGGTTAGGACGTGATAGCTTCGTATTTAGTGCTGTATTATGCTATTAGGTGGATTCCTGCGCCCGACAGTGATCTATTGTTTTCTGCTGGGCTCTGACAATGTCAGCAAGGCTGCCCTCGGCCCGTTGTTATGAGTCATGCTACATTCGGTTAGGTTGGGTCAGACTGCGTTTGGTAACTGTAGCTTTAACTTTTACGCTGTACACTGCTATTCGGTGCATTTTTGCGCCCTACTGTGCTCTAGTATGTCCTGCTTGGCTCTGTGGAGGGCAGCAATAGCGGTCATGGCACGCTAGGTTGATTTATGCTATATTTGGTTTTGTCTCTTTGGTTTGGTTTGGCTGGGCTGGCATTGACTTTCCCTATATACACTGCGATTATATGGATTTCTGCCCTCTGCACTCGAATAGTGTTCCGCTTGACTCTGTGGAGGCCAGAAATCATGGTCGCGGCACGTTAGGTTCAATTAGGTTACGTTTGGTTATGTTACGGTACGTTAGGTTATGCGAGTATAGCTAGGACTTTAGCGCTATAGCCTGCTATTAGGTGGATTTCTGCTCCATACAGTGCTTTAACATTTTCAGCTTGGCTCTGGCAAGGCCAGCAACAGTGATCTCGGCACGTTATGATGAGTCAGCTTTCATTCGGTTAGGCCTGGTCTGGCGAACTTTGGCCAGGATATCTATTACTTTTGTGCTGTGCGCAGCTATTCGGTGGATATCTGCGCTGTTGTGTACTCTATTATATCCTGCTTAACTCTGGGAACGGAAGCAATGGCGGTCGCCGCACGTTAGCTTGAGTTCGGCTATGTTCGGTTATGTTCTGTTGGCTTGGGTTAGATTTGGGTGACTCCAACTTTTCCGACATGCACTGCGGTTATATTAATATCCTCGTTCTACGCTCCACTAGTGCGCTCCGCTTGTCTATGTGGAAGCCAGCAATGGCGGTCCCGGAACGTTATGTTTTGCCAGGTTACGTTCGGTTAGGTTGGTTTGGGCTAAGTTTGGTCAGGATATCTCTAACTTTTATGCTGTACACAGCTATTCGGTAGATTTCTGCGACCTACTGTGTTCTAGTATGTCCTGTTTTGCTCTGGTTAGGGCAGCAATTGCGGTCGAGGCAGGTTAGGTTGTGTTATGTTACGTTTGGTTATGACACGGTTGGTTAGGTTAGGAGAGGGTAGCTTTGACTTTACTGTTATAGCGTGCAGTTAGGTGGGTTTCTGCGCCCTACAGTGCTCTAATGCCTTCAACTTGGCTATGGGATTGCCAGAAATAGTGGTCTCGGCACGTTACGTCGTGTCGTGTTACGTTCGGGTAGGCCCGTTCATGATAAGTTTGGGAACGATAGCTTTAACCTTTGTGCCGAACACTGCTATTCGGTTGATTTCCACACTCTGCAGTGCGCTACTATGCCATCCTTGGTTCTGGGACTGGGAGCAATAGCGGTCTCGGCATGTTAGGTTTACTTAGGATATGTTTGGTTATGTTCTGTTGGTGTGGGTTCTGTTTGGGCAGCTTTGACTTTTCTGATATACACTGCGAATATATGGATTCCTGCTACCAACTCTCCAGCAACGTGTTCTGCTTGGCACTGAGGATGCCAGCAATAGTGGCCGCGGAACCTTGGGTTGAGTAAGGTTACTTTCGGTGGGTTTGGTTAGGCAATGTTTGGTCAGGGAATCCGCAACTTTTGTACTGTATACTGTTATTGGGCTGATTTCTGCGATCTACTGTACTCTAGTATGTCCAGCTTGGTTGTGGAGAGGGCAGCAATAGCGGTCTCGGCATGTTAGGTTTAGTTAGGTCATGTATGGGTTTGTCCTGTTGGTTTGGGTTCTGTTTTGGTAGCTTTGACTTTTCTGATGTACACTGCGTTTCTATGGATTTTTGCGTTCTACCCGCCACCAATGTGTTCTGCATGGCTGCGAGAGGGCCAGCAGAAGCGGTCGCGGCAGGTTTAGCTGGGGAACGTTAGATTTGGTTATGTCACTATTGGTTGGGTTTGGAGAGGACAGCTTTGTCTATAGTGCAATAGTCTGCTATTAAGTGGATTTCTGCGTCTTACAGTGCTCTACTATTTTCAGCATGGCTCTGGGAATGCCAGGAATAGTGATCTCGACACGTTATGCTGAGTTAGGTTACGTTCGGGTATTTTCTGTTGTCTTGCTTTTGGCACGTGTACCTTTGACATTTCTTATATACGCTGTTAAACGAAAGGTTGAGTTGTGTTACGTTCGGTCAGGTTGGGTAAGATTTGTGTAGGGTCGGATAGTTTTGACGTTTGTGCTATACACTGCTATTCTGTGGATTCCTGCCTTCTGCTGTGGTCTAGTATGTTCTGCTTGGCTCAGGGAAGGCCAGTAATAGTCTTATCGCCAGGTTAGGTTGATGTACGATGCGTTTGGTCAGGTTGTGTTAGCTATGGTTAGGTTCGGATGTCTTTGACATTTCTGCTATACTCTGCTATTCAATGGGTTTCTGCGCCCTACTTTATCCTATTATACTCCGTTCGGCTCCGTGGACGCAAGCAATACTGGTCGCGGTACGTTTGCCTGAGATAGGTTACGTTTGGTGCATTTAGCCTATCTTCGGTTAGGTTAGGTTATCTTTGACTTTTGTGCTCAACACAGTTATCCTGTGGACGCCAAAAATTGTGGTCGCTGCACGTTAGTTTGTGTTTTGTTACCTTTGGTTAGTTTAGGTTGGGTAAGGTTTGTTCAGTTTATCTTCGACTTTTGCGCTACACACTGCTCTTCGTCGTATTTCTACGCTCTACATTGCTATACTAATCTCTGCTCCACTCTGGCGACGCCAGTAACAGTGCCCCCTCCGCGTTAGTTTGATTTTTGCTACGCTTGGTTATGTTACCTTTGGTTAAGGTAGGAGAGTATAGCATTGACTTTTGTACCATATACGGCTATTCGGTGAGCGCCTGCGCTATACCGTGTTCTAATATGCTCTGCTTGGCCCTGGGGAGCCCAGTAATTGTGGTCTCGGCGCGATAGTTCCAGTAACGTTACGTTCGATTAGGTAACGTGTGTTTGGTTCATGTTCGGATATCTCTGACATTCTTGGCATAGACTGGTATTCGGTGGATTTCTACGCACTACTATGCTCTTCTATACACTGCTCCACACTGTGGAAGCCAGCAACAGTGGTCGCTGCAAGTCAGGTTGGAGTAGGTTGAGTTAGGGAATGTTACGATTGGTTAGGTTAGAATGCGGTAGCTGACATTTGTGATGCACATTGACATTCGGTGGATTTCTGCGCTCTTGTGTGATATCATTCATTCGACTGGTTTACGGGAAAGACATCAATAATGGTCTCGGGATGTTACGTTGTGTTAGGCTACGTTTGGTTGTGCTAGGTTAGGTCAGTTTGGGTTATGGTACCTGCGACTCTTTTGCTTTACGCTGCAACGCCGCGGATTTCTGTGCTCTACTGTGCTTTGGTCTATGCTGCTTGGCTTTGGGGAAATCAGCAGTAGTGCTGTAGGTTGGTTAGGTGGACTTAGGTTACGTTCGTACATGTCACGTTTGGTTAGGTTAGGCAAGGACTGCTCTGAGTCTTGCGCTGGACACTGCTTTTCGGCGGATATCTCCGCTCCACAGTTCTAAAGTATGCTCTGCTTTGCTCTGCGGAGGCCAGCAATACTGTTCGCGGCAAGTTAGATGGAGATACGTTTCGTTTGGCTAGGTTAGGTTAGGATAGGTTTGGTCAGGGTATATTCGACTTTTGTGCTATTCAATGCAATGTGGTCGATTTTTACGCTCTACTGTGCTCTAGCATATCCCGCCTGGCTCTGCGGAGGCCAGCAATAGTGGTCTCGGCTCGTTAGGTTGGGCGAGGTTACCTATGGTTAGGTTAGGTTAGTCTGGGTTTGGTAAGGATAGCTTTGACTCTTCTGCAATGCATTGCCACTCTTTGGAGTTCTGCGCTCTACTCTCCTCTAATACGCTCTGCTTGAATCTGTGGAGATCATCAATTATGTTCGCGTCACGTTAGGTTGTGTTGGGGTAGGTAAGTATAGCTTCGACTTTTGTGATTTACGCTGCTATTCGCTGTATCTCTGCGTTCTAATGTGCTTTAATATGCTCTGCGTAGCTCTGAGGATGCCAGCAATATTTGTTACGGCACCATAAGTTGGGCTGGCAGTGATGGGATAGGTTAGGTTAGGTCAGGTTATGTTAGGTCATAATTGACTTTTGCGCAATACGCTGTTCTTTAGTGCTTCTCTGCACTCCCGTGTGCTCTAGTATATTCAGCTTGGCACTGGTGATTCCAGAAGTAGTGGTCTCAGCACATTCGGTTGTGTTATGGTACGTTTGATTATATTATGTTTGTATATGTCAGGACACTGTTGCTTTGACTTTTGGGCTGTGCACTGCTATTCGGCGGATTTCTGCGCTATACTTTGCGCTAGTATGCTCTGCTTGGCTCTGTGGATCACGATAATTGAGGTCTCGGAAGGACAGGTTGTGTCATGCTACTTGGTTAGGTAACGTATGTTTGGGTTAGGATTGTGTGACTATGACTTTCGTGTTATAAACTGTTATTCGTATGATTTGTGCACTCTACTCTGCTGTACCATACCCTGCTAGACCCTGGGGAGCCCAGCAACAGTGTTCGATGCACGTTAGAATGAGTTAGATTACGTTCGGTTATGTTACGCTTGGCTAAGTTAGGAGAGGGTTGCTTTGACTTTTCCGCTATACATTGCCATTAGGCGGATTTCAGCACTGTAATGTGCTCGAATATGTTCAGCTTGTCACTGGGAAAGACAGCAATATTGGTATCGGCTCATTACTTTGTGTTATGCTACGATTGGTTGGGTTGGGTTAGGTCATGTTAGGATATCGTATTTTTGACTTTTGTGCTTTACTCTGTATTGCGATGGATTTCTGCGCTATACAGTGCTCTTGTATGTTCCCCTTGGCGGTGAGGACACCACTAACAGTGGTCTCGGCACATTAGGTTGAGATACGTTTGGTTATGCTTTGTTAGAATTGCTTGGGCTTGGATTGCATCGACTTTTCTGCTATACACAGTAATCATATGTATTTCTGCGTTCTACACTCCTCTAATGTGCTCTGATTGTCTCTGCGGGTGCCAGCAGTAATGGTCACGGCACATTAGGTTTAGTTAGATATCGTTGGATTGGGTTTGGTTTGGTTGATTTGGGTTGGGCTGGGACGTGATAGCTTCGACTTTTCTGTTATACGCTGCTATTCGGGGGATTTCTGCGGTCTGCTGTGCCCTAATATATTCTGCATGTCTCTGAGGAGGCTAGCAATGGCGGTCTCGGCACGATAGTATATTCAGCTTGGCACTGGTGATTCCAGAAGTAGTGGTCTCAGCACATTCGGTTGTGTTATGGTACGTTTGATTATATTATGTTTGTATATGTCAGGACACTGTTGCTTTGACTTTTGGGCTGTGCACTGCTATTCGGCGGATTTCTGCGCTATACTTTGCGCTAGTATGCTCTGCTTGGCTCTGTGGATCACGATAATTGAGGTCTCGGAAGGACAGGTTGTGTCATGCTACTTGGTTAGGTAACGTATGTTTGGGTTAGGATTGTGTGACTATGACTTTCGTGTTATAAACTGTTATTCGTATGATTTGTGCACTCTACTCTGCTGTACCATACCCTGCTAGACCATGGGGAGCCCAGCAACAGTGTTCGATGCACGTTAGAATGAGTTAGATTACGTTCGGTTATGTTACTCTTGGCTAAGTTAGGAGAGGGTAGCTTTGACTTTTCCGCTATACATTGCCATTAGGCGGATTTCAGCACTGTAATGTGCTCGAATATGTTCAGCTTGTCACTGGGAAAGACAGCAATATTGGTATCGGCTCATTACTTTGTGTTATGCTACGATTGGTTGGGTTGGGTTAGGTCATGTTAGGATATCGTATTTTTGACTTTTGTGCTTTACTCTGTATTGCGATGGATTTCTGCGCTATACAGTGCTCTTGTATGTTCCCCTTGGCGGTGAGGACACCACTAACAGTGGTCTCGGCACATTAGGTTGAGATACGTTTGGTTATGCTTTGTTAGAATTGCTTGGGCTTGGATTGCATCGACTTTTCTGCTATACACAGTAATCATATGAATTTCTGCGTTCTACACTCCTCTAATGTGCTCTGATTGTCTCTGCGGGTGCCAGCAGTAATGGTCACGGCACATTAGGTTTAGTTAGATATCGTTGGATTGGGTTTGGTTTGGTTGATTTGGGTTGGGCTGGGACGTGATAGCTTCGACTTTTCTGTTATACGCTGCTATTCGGGGGATTTCTGCGGTCTGCTGTGCCCTAATATATTCTGCATGTCTCTGAGGAGGCTAGCAATGGCGGTCTCGGCACGCTGGGCTAGGTTAGCCATCGTTTGGTTAGGTTACGATAGTTTGGATGAGCTTCGGATAGCTATTACCTTCGTGTTGTATACAGCTATTCGGTGGATTTCTGCGCTCTACTCTGCTCTGCACGGCTCTGGGAAAGCCAGCAATAGCAGTAGCGTCCCCTTAGTTTGTGTTAAGTTACGGTTGTGTAAGTTATGATTGGTTAGCTTTGTAGAGTATAGTTTTGACTTTTGCGTTATGCACTGCTATTCAGTGGATTTCTGAGCACTACTGTTCTCTAATATGTTCACCTGGGCTCCGGGAATGCGAACAGTGGTGGTCTCGGCACGTTAACCTGGGTTATGCTATGTTTAGTTAGGCTAGGTTAAGTCATGTTAGGATGTGATATCTGTGACTTTTGAGCCTTACGCAACAACAGGGCGTTTTTCTGTGCTCTACTGCGCTCTATCATATTCCGCTTCTATCTGAGGACGACAGCAGCAACGATCGCGACACGTTAGGTTGTGTTATGCTACGTTTGGTTAGTTAAGGTTAGGTTAGGTTTGGGCAGGATATCATTGACCTTTGTACTATTCACTGGAATGCGGCCTATTTGTGCGCACTACTGTTCTGTAGTATATTCTGTTCGGCTCTGCGTAGGCCAGCAACAGTGGTCCCGGCACGTTAAGTTGAGTTACACTAAGTTCTGTTGTGTTATGTTAGTTTGGGTTAGGTCTGCATATTTTTGACTTTCGTGGTGTACACTGCCATTCGATGGACTTTGTCGCTCTACTATGCTGCAGTGTACTCCGCTTGGCACTGAGGAGGCCAGCAACAGTGGTATAGGCGCGTCATGTTGAGTTATGCTTCGTTAGTTTATGTTAGGTTTGGTCAGGTTAGGCTAGCATGACTTCAACTTATGTGCCATAAGCTGCTCTTCTGCGGATTCCTGCGCACTACGGTGATATAATATGCTCTGATTTGCTCTGGGGATGCCAGAAATGGTCGGCTAGGCACGATAGTTTGAATAATGTTGCGGTAGGTTTTGTTACGTTTGGTTACGTTAGGTCAGGGTGGGTTTGACATTTTTGATAGACGCTGGTATTCGACGGATTTCTGCGCTCAACGGTGAACTACTAGCCCATGTTTTGATCTGGGTATGCTTGAAACAGTGGCCGCGGCGCGTTAGGTTGGGTTACGTTACGTTCGGTTAGGTTAGGTTTGTTTGGGTTTGGTTAGGATATCTTTGACTTTCGTTCTATACACTGCCATTCTATGGACCTCTGCTCTCTACTCTCCTCTAATATATACTGCTTGGTGGAGGCGAGGCCAGCCATTGCGGGCTACGCACGTTTGGTAGGGATTGGTTACATTCCATTATGTTAGGTTGGGTCGGGTTAGGCTAGGATATCTCCTACTTTTTTGCTATACACAGCTGTTCGTGCGATTTCTGCGTTCTACATTGCTCTGCTATACTCTGCTTAGCTCACGTGAGGCCAGCAATAGCTTTCGTGGCACATCAGGTTGGGTTAAGTTACGTCTGCTTATGATACGATTGGTTAGGTGGGGCTACGGTAACGCTGTCTTTCGTGCTACACACTTATATTCGGTGTATTTCTGCGTTCTTTAATGCTCTACTATATACTGATCGTCTTTGGGAAGACCAGGAATGGCGGTCGTGGCACGGTAGGTTGTGTTAGGTTACGTTTGGTCTGGTTTGGTTAAGTTGCATGTGGTTAGGATGGACTTGACTTTGTTTTGTGCACTGCTATTCGGTGGATTTCTGCGCTCTACTTTGCTCTACTCTACTCGGCTCGGCTCTGGGGAGACCAGCAATAGCGGTCGCGGCACGATAGTTTATGTTACGTTACGTTTGGTTAGATTACGATTTGCTACGGATTGTCAGGATGCCAAAGTCTTTTGTGTTATACATTGCTATACGGAGATTTCTGCGCACTACTGTCCTCTAATATGTTCTGCTTTGCCCTGGGGCGTTAAAAAATAGTGGTCGCAGTTCGTTACGTTGAGCTACGCTACGTTCGGTTGGTTCAGGTTAGTTCATGTAGGGATTGGTTTTCCTTGACTCTCTTGCTATGCACAGCAATGCGGCGGGTATCTGTGCTCTACCAGTCCCTAGTATATTCTGCTTGTGTCTGGAGAGGCCAACAGTAGAGTCCTCGGCACGTTAGTCTTAGTTCGGTTACGTTCCATTATGTTACGTTTGGTTAGGTTAGAATAGGGTAGTTTTGACTTTTGTGCTATACGCTGTTAATCTGTTGACCTCTGCGAAGTCAAACATACGCTAACTAAACACCTCGTGCCGCAACCACTGTTGCTGGTCTCCCCACGGGCAAGCAGAATATAGTAGAGCACAGTAGAGCGTAGAAATCCACCGAAAATCAATGTGTACCACGAAAGTCATATCTATCCAAGCCCAACTCAAACTAGCGTAACGTAGCCAAACTTAGCCTAATTCATCATAACCGCCCGAGGCCACTATTAATGCCATCCCCATGGTCGAGCAGAGTACAGTAGAGTGACGTAGGGTGTAGAAATCCACCGAATTCCGGTGTATAACACAATGGTCAAATCTAGCCTCTCCTTGGCTATCCAAACGTAATATAACGAAACGCAAGCTAGCTTAACCTAACGTGCCGATGACGATGTTGCTGACCTCCCCAGATTCAAGCAGAATATACGAGAGCACAACACAGCGCATTAATCCACCGCATTGCTGCGTACAGCACAACAGTGGAAGCTATCGTATCCTAACCGAACCAAACGTAATATAACCGAACGTAACCTAATTCAGACAAACGTACCGAGACCAATACTGCTGTCCTTCTCAAAGCCAAGCAGAATATTCTACAGCATAGTGGAGCGCAGAAAGCCGCCGAATTGCAGTGTATAGCACAAAAGTCAAAGCTATACTGTCCTAACGTAGTCAAGCGTAACATGGGCAGACATAACGAAACAAAAACTGACGTGCCACGTCGGCTATTGCTGGCCTCACGTGAGCTAAGCAGAGTAGAGCAGAGCAATGGAGAACGCCGCAGTTTTCCGGATAGCAGAGCACAGTACAAAAGTCAAAGATCTTTTATCAAAACATAACCAAGCCTAACATAACCGAACGCAACATAACTCAACCAAACGTGCCGATACCACCATTACTGGCCTGCCCATACACGAGCAGGGTATAGTAGAGCAGTGTAGAGCGCAGGAATCCACCGGATTTCAGTGCATATCGCAAAAGTCGATGCTATCCTCTCCTAACCAATCCAAACGTAACATAACTGACGTAGCTAACTTAATATATCGCGGCAGGGCCACTGTTGCTGGCCTCCCCAGAGTCGAGCAGATTATAGTGGTGCTCAGAAGAGTGCTGAAATCCAACGAATAGCCGTGTATACCACGAAAGTCAAAGCAATTCACACTTAAACCAATCCAGCGTACCACAACCAAACGTAGCCTATATCAACCTAACATACCGAGATCACCACTGCTGACCTCCCCAGCGCCGAGCAAAGCATATTGGAGCACACTGGAACCCAGAAATCCACCGAATAGCAGTGTATAGCACAAAAATCAAAGCTGCCCTATCCTAACAAAACCAAACCTAACATAATCATACGCAGCACGTCTCAGCCTAGCTTGAAGAGACCTCAACTTCTGGCACCCAGAAGACCAAGCAGAGAACATCAGAGCGCAGTAGAGCGCCGAAATCCACCGTAGAGCAGTTTCAAGTACAAAAGTCAAAGTTAGACAAACCAAACGTGACCTAACCTAGCCAAGCCAAGCGTAACCTAACCCAACCTAGCGTACCGAGACCGCGGTTAATGTCATCCCGAGAGTCGAGCAGAGTATAGTAGAGCAACGTAGATCGCAGATATCAACCGAATAGCAGTGTATATCACAAAAGTCTAAGCTAACCTATGCTAACCTAACGAAACGTAACATAAACAAACGCTACCTAACTCGGATAAACGTGCGGAGACGAATTCGGCTGTGCTCCCGGTAGCCAAGCAGAATATACTGGAGCACAGTAGAGCGTTGAGGTCCACTGTATAGCGGTGTATAGCACATACTTTCAAAGCCATCCTAACAAAGCTTAACCAAACCTTACCTAAGAAAGCCAATATAGCACATCCTGTCGTGCCTGCATCACAACTTCTGATCTCCCCAGATCGAAGCAGAGCATATCTGTGCACTGTGGAGTGCACAATTCCCCCGAATGGGAGTGTATAATACAAAAGTCAAGGATATACTCTCCTAACCAGGCCAAACGAAACATAGCCAAACGTAATGTCACACAACCATTAGTGCTAGGACAAGCATAGCTGGCCTCACGAGAGCCAAGCGGAGTACAGCAGAGCAATGTAGGACGCTGAAGTCATCCGAGTGACAGTGTGTAGCACACGGGCCAAAGCTATCCCAACCATACCTGACCAAATCTATCCTAAACAAGCTGAAGGTAACTTAGCCTAACTTGACGCAACCGCTATTCCTGGCGTCCCCAGTCACAAGCAGATTGCGATAGCGCACAGTACAATGCACAGGTCCATATAACAGCTGTGTGTAGAACAAGAGTCAAAGATGTCGTAACACAACCCATCGTAACCTAACCTAACCGAACGTATTCTAACACAACCTAACTTGCTGCGACCACTGTTGCTGGCCTCCCGAGAGTTGCGAAGAGTATGTTAGAGAAATGTTGAGCGCAGAGATCCACCGAATAGCAGAGAAAAACACAGAAGTCTAAGCTACGCTCTCCTTGCCTAACCAATCGTAACACAACCAGAGGCAACATAACTAAGACTATCGTGCAGAGACCAATTCTGCTGCCTCCGCAAAGCCAATCAGAATATACTAGAGCTTTGTAGAGCGCAGAAATACGCCAAATAGCAGTCCATAGCACAAAGTCAAAGCTATCCTCTCTTAATGAAACCAAACGTAAGACAAGCAGACGTAACATATTCCAACATTACGTGTCGCGACCGCTATTGCTGGCCCCACGAGAGCTAGGCGAGAGTATAGGAGTGCAATGTGGAACGCTAGAATCGTCCGAATAGCAGTGCATAACACAAAAGTCATAGCTGTCTTAACAGAGCAGAGCCAAACCTGACATAGCCTAGCGTGACATAGCACAACCCTGCGTGCCGGGAGTACTATTCCTGGCGTCCGCAGGGAAAAGCAGAGTGTGATAGCGCACAGAATGTCGCAGAAGTCCATACAATAGCAGTGCTTAGCACAAAAGTGGAAGATGACCTAACCTAACCTCTCCTAACCTAACCTACCCATACATAATGTAACTCAGAATAACGCGACGGTAACGATATTGCTGGAGCCCCAGAGCCAAGCAGAACATATTAGAGCACAGTAGAAAGCAGAAATGCACCGCATTGCAACGTATAGCACGAAAGTAAGGTCTGTCGTATCCAAACCTAACCAAACCTTACATAACCCAAGGTAACGTAACACATACTGTAGTGCCGAGGCCGGAACTTCTGGTCTCCACAGAGACAAACAGAATGTACTAGAGCAGAGTAGTGGGCAGAAATCCACCATTTTGCAGTGAATAGCACAAAATCCGTCGATATCCTCACCCAATATGGCCTAACCAAACCAACCTGAACGTAGCATATCGCAACATGACGCGCCGCGACCAATGCTCCTGGCCTCCCCAGAGCAAGGCAGAATATGGTAGAGCAGAGTAGATCACAGGAGTCCACCGAAGGACAGTGTATTGCACGAAAGTCAAAGCTAACAATACCAAACGTTGCCCAACATGACTTAACCGAGCGTAATGTAACTGAGCTCAATGTTGCGCGGCCACCATTGCTTGACCCCACAGAGTGGAACAGAATATAGTAGTGCAATGTGGAGCACAGCGATCCACCGAATAGCAGTGTATCGCGCATAAGTCGAAGTTATCCTAACCTAACCTGACCTAACCGAACGTACCATGGCCCAACGCAGTGTGCTGGGACTACTTCTCCTGGCCATCCAAGAGCCAAGCATACAGCAGCAAAGCACAGATGATCACAGAAATCCACTTGACAACAGTGTGTGGCACGAGAGTCAAAACTATCCCGACCAACCTTAACCAAACCTGTCCTAAGCTGACGTAACCTGACTCAATATAGCGTGCCACGACCACCATTGCTCGACCACACAGGGTCGTGCTGAGTATAGTAGAGCAATGTATATCGCAGCAATCCACCAAATAGCAGTGTACAGCACAAAACTGGAAGAAATCCAAACCGTACCTTCGTAACCTACCTAACGAAACGTAACATTGCTCAGCCTAACGTGCCGAGAACACTATTTCTGCCCACCCCTGTACAAGGCATAGCATATTAGAGCACATTGGAAGGCAGGAATACGCGGAATAGCAGTGTATAGCACGAAAGTCGAAGTTGCCTGCCCTCACCTAGCCAAGCGTGACATACCCAAACGTAGTCTAACTCAGCCTAACATGACGGGACAACCATTTCTGGCATCCACAGAGCCCAGCGGAAAATATGAGAAAAGAGTCGAGTGCAGAAATCCGCGGACAGCAGTGTATAGCCCAAAAGTCTAACTATACTATCCTAACATCACCAAACGTAACATAACCGAACATAGCCCTGCTCAAGCGAACGTGCCGAGTCCACTACTGCTGGCCTCTGCGGAGCCATGCAGAATATACTTGAGCACAGCAGAACGCAGAAATCCCCATCATTGCAGTCTATAGCGAAAAAGTCAGATACCTAAACCGTACCTGACCTAATCTAACCTAACCAATCGTAGCCGAACTCAAAATAACGTGCCGAGACCACTATTTCTGCGCTCTCTATAGCCGAGCAGAATATACCGGAGCACACTAGATCGCAGAAGTCTACCGAGAAGCAGTATATGGCACAAAACAAAGGTAGCCCAACCTAACCTGACCGATCCTAACTTAACCAAGCGTATCCTAACTCAACCTAACGTACCGAGACCACTATTGCTGGCCACCACATAGTCGAGTAGAACTTACTAGAGGAGGCGATAGCGCAGAAATCCATAGAATCGCAGTGTGGAGCACAAAAGTCGTATATTTCCAGACCTAACCCAGGCTAACGTAACGTAACCAAACGTAGTATACCATAGCGTAACGTGCAGCGACCACTATTGGCGGCCTCCCCGGGGACAAGCAGGATATAGTAGAGAACAGTTGAGCGCAGCAATGCACGAAACAACAGTATATAACACGAAAGTCAGAGCTACCCTTACCGAACTTAACCCAACATGAACTAACCAGGCGTGACATAACAAGAACTAACGTGCCGAGACCAATATTGCTGACATTCCCAGGGCTAAGCAGAATGTAGAAGAGCACACTAGAGCGCAGAAATCCTCCGAATAGCAGTGTACAGTACGAAGGACAAAGTTAACCTGACCGAGCTCGAACAATACCTAATCTATTCAAACGCAACATAA
>NW_016914950.1:19598-25681 GCF_001483705.2 Eufriesea mexicana
GGGTACAGTAGGGCGCAGAAGTCCACCGTATTGCCGTGTACATGACTGAAGACAAAGGTATCGTAACCGAATCCAAACAAGCCCAACCAATGCAATCGTAGCCTAACTCAACCTAACGCGACGCGGCTACTACATCCGTCCTCCACAGAGCAAAGCAGAGCAATTAGATAACTGTAGATCGCAAAAATCCACCGAATAGCAGCTGATATAGCAAAAGTCAAAGTTATCCTCTCCTAACTGAACCAAACGTAACAAAACCGTACGTGACCTGACTCAACCTAACCGCCCTACACCACAATTACTGACATCCCCAGAGTCAAGCGGAATAGACCAGAGCACAGTAAAGCACGGAGATCCGAGTTGCTGCAGTGTAAAGCACTATAGTCACAGATAACCTATCACACCAAGAACTAACCTAACCTAACGAAACGTAGCCTAACTGAATACAACGTGCCGAGACCACCATTGCTATCTTTCCCATAGCCATGCAGAACATGAGATCACAGTAGAACGCAGTAATTCGACGAAACCTTTTGTATAGCGCAAAAGAGATAGCTAGCCCCTGCTAACCTAACCAATCGTAACCTGACCGAACGTGGCCCATCCCAACCTAACGGCCCGAGACCAGTGTTACTGGTAACACCAGAGTCGAACACAGTATGGTAGAGCAATGTAGATCGTAGAAAACCACCGAAGATGAGGGTGTAGCGCAAAAGAGAAGGACAAGCTAACAAAACCTAACCTAACATAACATAGCCATACCTAACATGTCAGAACCTATCTTGCCGCGGCCACTATTGCTGGCCTCCCCAGAGCCAAGCAGAACATATCAGAGGAGAGTAGAGAGCGGAAATCCATAGGATAGTTGTGTTGATTACATAAGTAGGAGCTATCCATGCGTAACCCAACCTGACCGGACCTAACCATATGTAGCTGTACTCAACCTATCTAGTCGCGACCAGAATAGCTGGCCACCACAGAGTCAAGCAGACCATATTAGAAGAGAGTAGAACTGTACAACAGGAAAGTCGAAGCTGTCCAAGCCTAACCAAAGCTGACATAAAGTAACCGAACGTATCCTATCACCACCTACCGTGCCGAGACCACTACTACCGGCTTCCGCAGAGCCAAGCAGAATATACTAGAGCACAGTAGAGCGCAGAGGTCCAACGCAATACAGTGTAAGGACAGTAGTCAAAGATACCCTAACCTAACGCAAACAAACTTATCCTAATCAAACGTAACCTATCTCAACTTGACGCACCGCGGCTACCATTTCTCTCCTCCCCAGAGCAAAGCAGAGCATATTAGATCACAGTAGTGCGCAGAAATGCACCGAATAGCAGTTTATAGCACAAATGTCAAAGGTACACTAACCTAACGCGACCTAACCGAACATAACCATGCGTAGAAAGACTAAACATAACGTGACGGGACCACCATTGCTGAATTCCCGAGAGCCAAGAACAATATACTAGTGTGCGGCAGAGGGCAGAAGACCACCAAAGGGCAGTGAATAGGACAAACGTCGAAGATATCCGTACCATACATGACCTAAAGCAACCTGACCAAGCGTAGACCATCCAAAACTAACGAGACCAGACCCTCATTCCTCTCCTCCACAGTGCCATGCAGAAAACATCATAGCATTGTAGAGGGCAGGAATACACAGTATAGGAGTGTATGCCGCGAAAGGCATAGCGATCCTGACCTAACCTAGCAAAACATAACACAGCCAAACGTAAGCTAACCAAACCTAACGTGTCAAGGCCTCTATTGCTGACTCCCACAGAGCCAACAAGAATAAACTAGAGCACAGCAATGCTCAGATATGCGGCGCACTGCAGTGCAAAGCACAAATGTCAACGATATACTAACCCTACCTGACGTAACATAACCTAACCATACGTAGCATAACGCAACGTAATATGCCAATAACACTATTGCCGGCCCTCCCAAAGGCAAGCGGGGTATATCAGATCACAATGGAGCGCAGAAGCCCAACGAATATCAGTGTATAGCACAAAAGTCGAAGCGATCCTCTACTAACCTAACCAATCGTAGCATACTCAAACGTAACATAACTCAACATAGCTTGCAGCGACCACCGTTGCTAGCCACCCCAGAGCTGCGCAGAGTATAATAGAGCACAGTGGAACGCAGTAATCCACCAAGTAACGGTGTAAGCCAAGGAAGTCAAAGCTATCCAACCCCAGACCAAAGGAACTTAACCTAACGGAACGTAACCAAACTAAGGCTATCGTGCAGCGACCAACGCTGCTAGCTTCACCAGAACCATGCGGAGCATTTTAGGGCACAGCATAGCGCAGAAGTTTAACGAATAGCAGTATAATGCACAAAGGTCTATGCTATCCTCTCCTAACCTATCCACACGCAACATAAATAAACGTAGCCAAAATCAAGCTAACGTGACGGGACCACTGTTACTGGCCAGCACAGAGTTGAGCAGAGCATAGTGGAGCAATGTAGATCGTAGAAATCCAGCGAGTAGGAGTGTATAGCACAAAAGTCGAAGCTGCCCTATCCTAACTTCTCGAAACATATTAAAACCAAACGTAGCTTAACTTAACTTAAAGTGCCGAGGCCACGTTTAAAGGAAGCCCAAGAGCAAAGCAGAACACATTAGAGCACCGTAGAGCGCATATATCCACCGAATAGTAGTGCATAGCGCAAAAGTCAAAGACAGCCTAACCAAACTTACCATATCCTAGCCTAACCAAAGGCAGCGTGCCTCAACCAAACGTGCCACGACCACCATTGCTGCCATCCCCAGAGACAAGCAGATGCTATCACAGCAATGCAGATGGCAGATATCGACCGAATATCAGTGTCTAGCACATGAGTCAAAGCCACCCGGACAAAACATAACATGGCCCAACAAAACCGAACGTAACCTACATCAACCAGACGTGCCACGTCAGCAATTGCTGGCCTCCGCATGTTAGGCAGATGCTAGTAGAGCAATGGAGTCCACAGATATCGACCGAATAGCAGTGTACAGCACAAAAGACGAACCCATCCTAACCAAACATATCCTAACCTGGCCGAGCTAAGCGTAACTTAACCCAGCCTAGCGTGCCGCGGACACCATTGCTCTACTCCCCAGAGCCAACCAAAAAAACTAGAGGTCAGTAAAGCGCAGTAATCTACCGCATTCCTGTTTGTGGTACAAAAGTGAAAGATATCCTAACCTAGCCTGACTTAACCCAGCCAAGCGTAGCGCAACATAGCTAAATATAACGTGCAAAGAATAACATTGCTGGCCTCCCCAGACTCAAGCAGTGCGCATTAGTGCAATGTGGAGCGCCGAAGGCTACCGAATAGCGGTGTATAGCATAAAAGTCAAAGCTACCGAATCCAAACTTAACCAAACGTGTCATAACACGACGTTATTCATCTAAACCTAACGCGCAGAGACCACTGTTGCAGACCTCCCTAGAGCCAAGCATAACATACCAGAGCACAGTAGAGTGGAGAAATCCACCGGATAGCAGTGTGTATCGCAAAAGTCAAAGGCATCCATTCCTAACCTAACCAAACGTAACGTAGCCGAACGCAGACCATCTCAACCATCTTAACATGACCACCAATGCTGGCTTCCCAGAATACATCAGAGCACGTTAGAGGACGGCACAGCGCTGAAGTCCACGGAACAGCAGTGTATAGCACAAAGGTCAATGCTATCCTGACCAAACCTGACTGAACCTAACCAAACCAAACGTAACATAACACAAACTAAAATGCCGAATGCAATATTCCTGGCGTTCACATAGGCCGGCAGATTGTTCCAGCGCACAGAAGATTGCAAAAGTCTCTAGTATAGCAGTGAGCATCACGAAAGTCAAAGCTATACTAACTTAACACAACGTAACATAACCTAGCCGAAAGTAATCTATTTCAACCTAGCGTGTGGCAACCACTACTGCTGCCCTCCCAAGTGTCGAGGAGGGTACAGTAGGGCAAAGTAGAGGCCAGAAATCCACCGAATTCCAGTGTATAGCTCAAGAGTCAAAGCTACCCTGTCCTAACATAGCCAAATGTAACATAAACAAACGAAACGTATCTCAGACTAACGTGCCGAGAAAAGTACTGATGGCATCCCCATTCTCAAGCAGAATATGCTAGAGCATAGCAGAGCGCAGATATCCCCCGAATAGCGGTGTATAGAACAAAAGTCAAAGCTACCGTATTCTACCCTAACCAATCGTAACGTTACCAAACGTCGCCTTACAAAACCTATCGTGCCGTGATCACTATTGCTGGCCTCCAGAGATTCGTGCAGAGTATGGTAGAGCACAATAGAGCGCAGAACGCCACCAAACCGCAATGTATAGCACGAAGGCTGAACATACCAAGGCCTAACCTGGCCCAGCCTAGCCTAATCAATTGCAGAGTAACTAAACCTGACGTGCCGCTATCACTATTGCTCACTTCCCCGGAGGCAAGCAGAATATGATATAGCACACTAGAGCAGGGCGGCGCTTAGAATATCAGCGTTGAGCGTATGTGTCAAAGCTATCCTGACCAAATCCACCCTAAGCTAACCTAGACAAACGTAATTTAACTCCACCTAACGTGCCGCGACCAGTATTGCTGGCCTCCACAGAGCCAAACAGAGCACAGCTGAGGAGTGTCGTGCGCAGATATAGGTAGAATCGCAGCGTATAGCTGAAAAGTCGAAGTTAACCAAACCTTACCGTAGATAACGTAACATAAGAAATATTAACATATTTCAACATAGCAAGCAGAGACCACGGTTACAGGCTTCCACAGAGCCAAGCAGAACGTGCTAGAGCACAGTAGAGCGTAGAAATCTACCGAATAAATGTGTATAACGCTAAAGTCAAATCTATACAGACCTAACCCACTCGAACGAAGCGTAACCAAGCGTTGCGTAACTCAACCTAACGGGCCGAGACGACTATCACAGGCCTCCTCACGACAGTGTTGAGTATAGTAGGGCAACGTAGAGCCTAGAAATCCACCGAATACCAGTGTTTACCAGGAGTGTCGAAGTTACGCAAACCTGACCCAAGCTAACGTATCCTAGCCAAAGGAAGCGTAAATCAACCTATCGTGCCACGACCGCTATTGCTCGCCTCCCAACAGACGAGCAGGGTATAGAAGATCAAGCTAGAGTGCCGAAGTCCACCGAATATCAGTGTACAGCCCAAAAGTCAAAGCCGCCATAGCCAAACCTAACACAACGTAGCATTGCCGAACGTAACATAGCTCAACATATCGTGACACGAGCACTATTGCTGTCCATCCCATTGTCGAGCAGAGCATAGTAGAGCAATGTGGAGCGCAGAAATCCACCGTATAGCACCGTATGGCACAAAAGTGAAAGCTATCATATATCCCATTGTCGAGCAGAGCATAGTAGCGCAATGTGGAGCGCAGAAATCCACCGTATAGCACCGTATGGCACAAAAGTGAAAGCTATCATATCCCAAACTAGCCAAACGTAACATACCCGGATGCATGCAAATGAAACCTAAGGTGCCCAGACCACTATTGCTGTCCACGGCTTCGCCAAGCGGAACATACTAAAGCAGAGTACAGCGCAGAATTCCAAAGGATGTCAATGCATGGCAGAAGAGCCAAAGCCATACTAACATAACCCAGGCTGGCCGAACCTCTCCAAACGTAACATAACTCAACCTTCCGTGCCGAGACCGCTATTCTTGGCAACGCCACAGCAAGGCAGAGCAAACTAGAGCACACCGTAGAGCAGAAGTTCACCGAATAGCATTATATAGCGCAAATGTCAATGCTATCGTCTCCATCACTAGCCCAACGTAACAGAGCCAAATGTAGCTTAAATCAAACTCACGTGCCCGGACCACTGTTCCCGGTCTCGCCATAGCCGAACAGAGTGTAGTAGAGCACAATAGGACGCAGAAATCCACCGAATTGCAGTGTATCTCACAAAAGTCAGAGCTTTGCATGCCGAATCCAAACTAACATGGCCTAACCAGACGTTGCCTAAATCAACCTATCGTGCGAGACCACTACTGCTGCCCTCCCAAGATCAAAGGAGGACTTACAAGAGCAGAGTA
>NW_016914951.1:0-721 GCF_001483705.2 Eufriesea mexicana
TCCACAGATACGAGCGGATTATAGTATGGCAATGTTGGCCGCGGGCATCCTCCGAACAGCAGCATATAGCAAAAAGTCAAAGAACTCCTAACCAAGCCTTCCTAACCAGACCCAAGTGAACGAAACCTATCACAAGCTGCCTTGCAGTGTGTACTACTACTAGCGACCACAGAGCCAAGCTGAAGATATCAGAGCACGGTTTAGCGCAGAAGTCCACCGAACAGCAGTATATAGACAAAAATCAATGCCATCCTATACTAATATGTCCTATCTTATCATAACAAAGCGTAATGTAACTCATCCTCACATTGCCGGGCCACTATTGCTCTCCGCCACAGAGTCGAGCAGAACTCACTAGAGGGCCGTAGGGAGCAGAAGTCCATAGAATCTCAGTGTACAGTACAAAAGTCATATTTATCAAGGTCTAAACCAAGCTAACCTAACCTAACCAAACGTAGCCTACCTCAACGTAACGTGCCGCGGCTGCTAAAACCAAACGTAGCCTACCTCAACGTAACGTGCCGCGGCTGCTATTGCTCGCCTGCACAAAGTCGAGCAGAATGTAGTAGAGCGATGTCGTTTACAGAAACCCAAAGAAGACCAGTGTATAACACGAATGTCAAAGATACCCTTACCGAAATTAGCCAAACCAAGTCTAACGAAACGTAACCTAACTAAACCTAACTTTCCGAGGCCTATATTGCTGACATTCCCAGGGCTA
>NW_016914952.1:0-244 GCF_001483705.2 Eufriesea mexicana
CAGGAAAATTCAATTTTATAGACATTTTCGACTAATATCGTGGTCAGCTAACTTTCTTGCATAGGCAAGGAGGAAAGATTCTATAGGCGTGCTATAGTCATTCCAATGCTGCAGAATCGGGCTGGAAAGTACAATTTTATTTTCATTTTCGATTAATATCGTGGTGAGCCAACTTCCTTGCATAAGTATGGAGGAAAGGTACCTTTGGCGTGCTATAGCCATTGCAATGCTGTAGAATCAGGCC
>NW_016914953.1:0-15935 GCF_001483705.2 Eufriesea mexicana
GACGACGTGAAAGTTAGGCAGTGTCCATGGCCTCCTCCTGGCCCCCCTTCCGTTGGGCAGGCTAAGGGCCCGGTGCTCCGCCGTTCGGCGGGCCCTTCGCGGTAGCGTTCGCAGTGACGTAATTCGCCGACGCAGCTTTCGAATTGGCGCTCGCAGGCACGGAGGCGGACACTGCGCCTGCAGGCGCCTGGTGTTCCGCGCAGTTTGCCTTCGGCGGGCAGCACGCCCTGCTGCCCAGCCGGTGGTTTGAGAGGCGGCCGAGCCCGGCGCAAACCGGGCACATGGGTGCAGGCGCACTACAAACACCGGCACGGTGGCCCGCCACGCCACACCTGAAACAGGTGTCGCTGAACCGCGCAAGAGCATCCGTTCCTTGTGTGACCGAACGCAAGGCAACGGAAGCACTGGAGGCGCCGTGCCTCCAAGGCTACCACACGGGACGGTGTCCATCCGACGCGGATCCACCCGCAATCGACGGCCTTTCTCGCTGCCGCGCGGGGACACTGGGCCCATACAGAGCCTAGCCCCGAAGTGGAAGACCGGATCGCTCCGGTTCTTACTTCCGCCTCGGTGCAATCACCGACTCTAGCCAGGGCAGCGGCCACCTCGCTGGGGGTGACAGAGTCGTCGAGCCGTGTCACCCTCAGCTCTGCTTTTTTGGTGGGAACCGTAACCCGCACGCCGGATCCCTCCAAGACTTCGCTCATTCGCCCGGCGAGAGCGGCGGCTCGCTGTGCACCCACGGGTCCGCCGATCTCCAGCAGGAGACCGCCGGAAGCGGCCCGACGGGGGCGCAAGTCCTCGATTCCGAGGTCGGCGAGATTTACCTTTCCCCTTGCAGCGGAGATGGCCTAGGCGCAAAAGGGTCTCGACCGTTCGGGTACCCAAACCGCGACGGCGGCCGCTTAAGAATGGGGACCGGCTTACCGCCGCTCTTCCTCTTATCGTGGCCGTGCATCGTTCTGGTCTTCGCGGCGGTCGCGTGAGGCGCGCGGGTGGAGCTCGTCCACGAGGAGCGGCGCCCCGTCTTACCCACTTCTCCCTTCGGCGCACTCGTGGGCACCCTCGCGGGCATTTCCGGGGCAGCAGCCGCCTGCCGCTGCGCTCGCTTCTCGCGCCTACCGATGACGAGAGACCAGCTGGCATCTGCATCCTTCCCTGCTACGACCGGGGCCGCAGCCGGGTCCTTCGCCTGGGCGTCTGCGGGCCCGCCACGGGAAGCGCTCGCGACAGAGTCCGCCGAGGCTACCAGTACAGGCCGCGCGCGCAGGCCGGCGTTGGAGCTCGCTTGCTCCTGCGCGCGGGCAGGCGCATCCCGCCCGACCGCCACGGGGAGCGTACGCACGTGACCCTCAAGTCAAAGCTAACCTTACCTAGCACAGCGCATCCTAACATAACCAAACGCAACATAACACAACCTAACGTGGGGCGACAAAAATTGCTGGCCTCCCGAGAGCCAACCAGAGAGCAGTAGAGCAATGTAGAGCGTAGAAATCCTCCGTATAGCGGTGTATAGCACAAAAGTCAAAGCTACCCTCTTCTAACATTGCCAATCGTATCATGTGCAGACGAAACGTAGCCGAAACTGACGCGCCGCGGACGCCATTGTTGGCCTCACGAGAGCTGAGCAGAGTATAGCAGAGCAACGTAGGATTCTGGAGTCGTACGAATAGCTGTGTATAGCAAAAAAACGTAGTAGATATCCGAACCAAACCTGACCAAACATATATTAATGATACGTAACCAGTCGAAACTTAGCGAACCCAGCCCACAATTGTTGGCCTCCCCATCGCCGAGCAGGTCATATTAGAGGTGAGCAGAGAGAAAAGGTCCATAGCATTGCTGTGCATAGCACGAAAGTCAAAGATATCCCAACCAAACCGAAACAAACCCAACCCAACCAAACGCGACATACCTCAAACCAACGAGCCGCGGCCACAACTTCAAGCATTCCCGGATGAAAGCAGGGAATACTAGATCGTAGTAGGGAGCAGAAATCCATCGAATGGCTGTGTATAGCATGAAAGTCAAAACAACACTATCCTAACCTAACCAATCGTGACATGACCAAACGTAATCAATCTCAACCTAACGTGCCGAGGCAACTATTGCTGTCCTCCCCAGCGCCAAGCAGAACATACTTGAGCACAGTGGATCGCAGAAGTCCTCCGAACAACAAGTTATACACGAATGTAAAAGAAATCCGAACCCAGCCCAAAGTAATATAACCTAACCACACGTAGCCCAAGTAAACGTATCTTGCCGAAATCACTATTACAGGCATCCCAAGAGTCGAGGAGAGTATAGCAGAGCAATGAAGTGCGTAGAAATCCACCGAGTAGCAGTCTGTAGCACAAAAGTTTATTCTATCCTACAAGAGCAAATCGAAACGTAATATAAACGAACATAGCCGAACCTAATCTGACGTGCCGAGACAACCGTTGCCGGCTTCCCAGCGACAAGCAGAATATACTGGGTCACAGGAGAGCTCAGAAAGCCACCAAATTGCAGTGCAATGCACGGAAATCAAAGAAATCCTGACCTAACCTGACTTACAATAAACAAACCAAACGTAAATTAACTAAACCTAACTAGCCGAGCCCACTATTGCAAGCCTCCCCATCTCCAAGCAGAACATATTATAGGAGTGTAGAGAGCAGAGGTCCATAGAATGGCAATGAACTGCAGAAGAGTCAAAGATATCCTAACATAACCCAGGATAACCTAACATAGCCAAACGTACCCTAACCCAACCTGACGTGCCGAGACCACTGTTGCTGGCCCCGTGAAGCTAAGCGGAATATACAAGAGCGCAGAAGAGCGCAGAAATCCACCACACTGCTGCTTATACCACAAAAGTTAAAGCAATCCTCTCCTAACAAAACCAATCGTAACACAACGAAACATAACATAACTCAACCTAGCCAGCCGAGCCCACTATTGCTGACCTCCCCAGAGCCAAGCAGAATATACAAGAGCACAGTCGGTCACAGAAGTCAGTGGCGTTGCGGTATAAAGCGAAAAGGTATAAAAAATCTTACCTAACTTGAACTAACCTATACGTGCCAAACGTTGTCTATCTCAGTGTAAGGTGCCGAGACCGCACTTGCAGTCTTTCCCAGGGCCGAGCAGAACATATTAGAGGAGTGTAGAGAGCAGGAATCCATAGAATAGCAGTGTATAGCCGAAGAGTCAGAGCTACCCGAACCAAACCCAAACAAATATAACCTAACCGAACGAAGCATAACTCAAAATAACGAGCCGCAAACCCTACTGCTGGGCCCCGCAGGGCCAAGCAGAATGAATAAGAGCAAAGTAGAGTGCAGAAATCCTCCAGATAGCAGTGTATAGCGCAAGAGTCAAAGCTAGACTCTCTCATCCTAACCAATCGTAACGTAAACAAACGTAACACCACATAACCTAACGTGACGCGACCACTACTGCTAGACTCCCAGGGCCAAGCGGTACATATTAGAGGAGTGAAGAGAGCAGAAGGCCCTAGAATCTCAGTGTGCAGCGGAAAAGTTGAAGCTGCACAAACCTAGCCATAGCAATCATAGCCTAATCAAACGTAGCCCATTTCAACCTGGCTTAGGAGGACCACGATTACTGGCGTGCCCAGTGCCAGGCAGAACGTACTAGATCACAGTAGAACGCAGAAATCCACCGAAAAGTGGTGTATAGCACAAAAGTCAAGGCTATAATCCCCTGACCTAAACTAACATAACATGACCCAGCGAAACCGAACAAATCTTTTCACGCCACGGCCTACCCAGGGTCGGGCAGGATACAGTAGAGCAGCGTAGAGCGCAGAAATGCACCGAACAGCAGTGTGTAGCGCAAAAGTCAATGTTACCCTACCCTAACCTAACCAAACGTAGCATAACCGAGCGTAACATAATTCAACCTGACGTGCCCAGTCCACTATTGCTGGCCTCCCCAGTGCGAAGCAGAGCGTACCAGAGCACAGAAGCGCGCAGGAATCCACCGAATAGCATTGTATACCACGAAAGTCGAAGCTATGTAGACATATCCCAAACAAACGTAGCCTACCCCAACTTAGCCTAACCCGACCTGACTTGCCGAGAACGCTATTGCTTGCCTTTCCAGAACCAAGCTGGTAATAATAGAGCACTGTAGGGCTCAGAAATCTACCTAATAACGGACTATAACATTACAGCCGAAGCCATCCTCTCCTAACCTAACCAACGGCATCATGACCAAGCGTAACCTAATTTCACCTAACCAACCTACACCACAATTGCTCTCCTCTCCAGGGCTAAGCAGAATATAATAAAGCACAGCAGATCACAGAAGTCCGCGGCGTTGAATTGTAATTCTCAAATGACAAGGAAAACCTAATATAGCCAAACATAACCTAACACAAAGAACGTAGGCTAACACAGCCTAAGGTGCCGAGACAACTATTGCTTCCTTCCCAGAGCCAAACTGAACATATCAGGCAAAAGTGGAGCGAAGAAATCCAACGACAAGCTGTGTATAGCACAAATGTCTATGCTATCCACTCCTACCGTAACCATCCGTACCATAACCGAACGTAACCTAACACAACCAAACGTGCAGCGACCACTATTGCTGCCCACCCCAGAGTCGTGCAGGGTATAGAATACCACAGTAGATCGCAGAAATCCACAGCGAAACAGTATATGAAATGAAAGTTAAAGACACCAAATCCAAACCTAAACGAACATAACCTAACCAAACGTAATCTAACTGAACCGAACGTACAGAGACCACTACTGCTGGCCTGCCCAGGGCCAAGCAGAAAATATTAGATCACAGCAGAGCGCAGCAGTTCACTCTGTAACAGTGTATGGCACAGATGTCAAAGGTATCCTGTAGTAACCTAACCAAACGTTAACTATCTGAACCTAACTTGCCGAGACCACTAATGCTGGCCACCCCAGAGACAAACAGAACAAGTTAGTCTAGAATGGAACGCAGAAATCCATATAATCGCTGTGTATATCAGAATAGTTGAAACTACACAAGCCTAACCAAAACCAACTTGACATATCCAAGCAGGAAGGACTAGAGCGCAATAGAGCGCAGAAATTCACAGAATAGCAGCGTACAGCGTAAAAGTTGAAGCTACCCTGACAAAACGATGCTTAACCCAGCGTAACCGAACGTAACTTGACTCAACATCGTGTCCCGACACCACTGTTGCAGGCCTTCCCAGTGCCAAGCTGGAAAAATTAGAGCACTGTATGGCGCAGAAATCTGCCTAATAGCAGTCTATAGCGCTAAACTCGAAAATATCATTTCCTAACCTAGCCGTTCGTAACATAAACGAAGGTAACCTAACTCATCCCAATTTGTCGCGAGCACTATTGCAGGCCTCCACAAAGCAAAGCAGATCACGTTAGTGGGGTGTAGAACGCGGAAATCCATAGAATCGCAGTGTATATCAGAAAAGTCAAAGCTACCCGAACCTAACACAAACCAGCGGAAAACAGCAAAACATGACCTAGCTCAAACTAATGTGCAGAAACCACTATTGCTGCCGTCCTCAGAACCAAGCAGGACATACTAGAGCACAGTAGAGCGCAGATACAAATTGAATAGCGGCGTACATTGCGAAAGTTGAAGATACACTGACCGAAAATGGTCAGACCCAACGTAGTCGAACGAAACATAACCCAACATAACTTGCAGAGACCACAATTGCTGGCCTTCCCAGAGCCAAGCTGAAAGAATTAGAGCACTGTAGGGAGCACAAATCTACCCAATAGGAGACTGTAGCACTAAGGTGAAAGCTATCCTCTCCTATCCTAGTCAATCGTAGCATAAAGAAACGTAACCATTCTCAAACTCGCGCGCCGCGACCACTACTGCTGGCCACACCTGAGCCAAGCAGAACACATTAGTGGTGAGTAGAACGCAGAAATCCATAGAATTGCAATCTATATTAGTGAAGTCAATGCTACCCAAGCCTAACCGAAACCAGGAGGACATAGATAAACATAGCATAACTAAACCTGACGTGCCGAGACCGCTGTCGCTGCCCTCGCCAGAGCCAAGCAGGCCGTACTAGAGCACAGCAGAGCGCTCAAGTCCACCGAATAGCTGAGTACAGCGAAAAAGTTGAAGCTATCCTGGCCAAACATAGCCTGACCCAACATAACAGAACGTGACCTGGCTCAGCGCAACGTACCGAGAAGTTTATTGATGGCCTCCCCAGAGCGAATCTGAAAGCATTAGTGCACTGTAGGGCGCAGAAGTTCACCTAACAGCAGACCATTGCACTGAATTCATATCTATCCTCTCCTATCCTAACCAGCCGTAACCTAACCGAACGTAACCTTACTCAACAAAACGTGCCGAGACCAGTGTCGCTGGCCTTCCCAGATCCAAGCTGAAAGCATTAGAGCCCTGCAGGACGAAGAAATCCACCTAACAGCAGACTGTATCACTGAGGTCAAAGGTACCTCTCCCAACCTAACCAACTGAAACATTACCAAACCTAACGAAACTCAACCTAACGTGCCGCGACCACAACTGCTGCTCTTCCCAGAGCCAAGCTGAAGATATTAGAGCACTGTTGGGCGAACGTATCCACCTAATTGCAGACTATAGAACTAAAGCCAAAGGTACCCTCTCCAATCCTAGCCAACTGGAACATAACGAAGCGTAACATAACTCAACCTAGCGTGCTGCGACCGCCATTGCTGGCCTCCCCTGAGTCAAGCGGGAAGCGCTAGAGGTGACTAGAATGCAGAAAATCGTAGAATCGCAGTGTACATCAGAAAAGTCGAAGCTACCCAAGCATAACCAGAATAAACGAGGCATAACCAAACACAGCTGACACAACCTAACGCGCCGACACCTCTATTGCTGCCCTCTCCAGAGCCAAGCTGAAAATATTAAAGCGCCTGTATGTAGCAGAAGTCCTCCTAATAGCAGACAATAGCACTAAAGTCAAAGCCATCCTCTTCTAGCCTAACCATCGGTAACATTACCAAACGTGACCTAACTCAACCTATCGTGTTGATACCACTATTGCCGGCCTTCCCAGAGCCAAGATGAAGATATTAGAGCACTGCCGGGCGTAGGAATCCACCATATAGCAGACTATAGCATTAATGTCAAAGCTACCCTCTCCAAACCTGGCCAATCGTAACATAACAAAACGTAAACAAACTAAAACTAACGCGCCGCGACCACTACTGCTGGCCTCCCCAGAGTCAAGCACAGCACAATAGTGGAATGTGGAACGAAGTAATCCATAAAACCGCTGTGTATATCAGATAAGTCAGTGCTACCCATAGCTATCCTACATAGACGGAACATAGCCTAACATTGCGTAGCTCAAGCTAACGTGCCGAGACCACTCTTTCTGCCCACCCCACATCCTAGCAGGACATACTAGAGCAAAGTAGGGCTCATGAAACCACCGAATAGCAGAATGAAACACAAAAGTTAAAGCTATCCCAACGAAACTTATCCTAGCCCAACGTAACAAAAAGGAACCTGACTCATCAAATTGTGCCGGGGTCTCTATTGCTGGCCTTCACAGAGACAAGCTGAAAATATTACACCACTGTCGCATGCAGAAGACCACCTAATAGCAGGCTATAGCTCTAAAGTCAAAGTTTCCCTCTGCAAACCTAACCAATAGAAACATAGACGAACGTAACCTAATTAAACCTAACGTTACAAGACCACTATTGCTGGTCATCAAAGTGCCAAGCAGAGCACACTCGTGGGTAGTAGAACGCAGAAATCCATACCACCGCTGTGTACATCAGAAGAGTCAAAGATATTTAAACCAATACCAAACGAACGGGACAAATCCATACTTTGCCTAACTCAACCTAACGTGCCGATACCGCAAATTCTGCCCTCCCCAGAGCCAATCAGTACATACTAGAGCACACTAGATTCCCGAAGTCCACCGAACAGCCGTATACATCGAGAAAGTTAAAGCCATCCTGACCAGGCATATCCTAACACAACCTAACCGAGCGTAACACGAGTCAACGGTACGTGCCGAGACCACTATTGCTGGCCTTCCTAGAGCCAGGATGAAGATATTAGAGCTCTGTAGGGCGCAGAAATCCACCTTATAGCAGAGTATAGCGCTAAAGCCAAAGCTATCCACTTCTAACCCAGCCTATCCTAACATAACCCAGCGTAACCTAACACAACCTAACGTAATGCGAGCACTATTGCTGTCCTCTAAAGAGTCAAAGAGAGCACATTTGTGGAGAGTAGAACGCACAAATCCATTGCACCGTAGTGTACATCAGAAAAGTCAAAGCTACCCACACCTAACCCAAACCAACAGAACATAGCCGAACATTTCCTAACAAAAACTATCGTGCCGGTAAAGCTATTGCTGCCCTCCCCAGAGCCTAGCAGGACATACTAGAGGACGGTAGAGTGTAGCAATCCACCAAATAGCGGTGTACAGCACAAAAGTTAAAGCTATCCCAACCAAACATATCCTAACCCAACCTATCCGAATGTAACTTGATGTGCCGGGACCTCTATTGTTGGCCTTCCCAGAGCTAGACCGAAAATGTTAAGGCTGTTTAGGTAGCAGATACCCACCTAATAGCAGAATATAGCACTAAAGTCAAAGCTATTCTCTTCTAACCTAGCCACTCGTAACATAAGCAAACGTAACCTAACTCAACCTAACGCGCCGCGACCACTATTGCTGCCTTCCCTAGAGTCAAGCGGAGCACGTTAGTGGAGAATAAACCGCAGAAATCCTCATAATGGCAGTGTATATCAGAAAAGTAATAGCTACTCAAGCCTAACCCAAACGAACAGTACAAAACCTAATATAGCCTGACTTAACCTAACGTGTGAGCCCGCTATAGTGTCCCTCCACAGAGCCAAGCAGGACATACCAGGGCTCTGTGGTGCGCAGAAATCCACGGAATAGCAGTGTTCATCACAATACTTAAAACAACCCTGACAAAACTTTGCCTGGCACAACCTAACCGAACGTATCCCGTCACAATGTACCATGCGGAGGCCACTAGAGTTGGCCCTCACAGAGCGAATCTGTAGTCATTAGAGCACTCTATGTCGCTGGAATCCACCGAATAGCAGGCTATAGCACTAAAGCCAAAGCGACCCTCTTCGAACGTAACCAATCGTAACTTAACCAAACGTAACCTATCTCAATCTAACGTGCCGCGACCACTATTACTGGCCGACCCCGAGGCGAGCGGTGTACAGTGGAGCAATGTAGAGCGTAGAGATCCAGCAAACAGTGGTGTACAACACAAAAGACGCAGCTATCCGGTCCTAACCTAAGCAGACGCAGCGTCACCAACCGTAGCGTAACAAAGCCTGTCGTGCCATGACCGCAATTGCTGCCCCAGTCCCCCCACTCAGTGTCGAGCAGTGTCTAGTACATCACAGTAGAGCGCAGAACGCGGCCAAATAGCAATGTACAGCACAAAAGTCAAACATACACTGACCAAGCCATGCCTAACCTAACCTATCCAAACGTAGGGTAACTAGACCTAACGTGCCGCGACCACTATTGCTGGCTACCCCGGATGCAAGCTGAATATGATAGATTACAGTAGATCACGCAGGTCCATATGGTGGCAGTGTACAGCACGACGGTCAAATATATCCAAACCAATCCCGAACAAACGTAACCAGATCGAACGGAACCTAACACAGCCTAACGCGCCGCGGCCACCATTTCTAGAATTCCCAGAGCAATGCATGGAATATTAGATCACAGTAGAGCACAGAGACCTGCCGAATGGCAGTGTACAGCACAAGAGGTATAGCTATCCTGGCCTAACGTAACCGAACATAGTTAAGCCAAACGTAATCTAACTCAAACCAACGTGCATAGATCTCTGTTGTTGACATCCCCAGAGCAAAGCAGAGCATACTATTGCACAGTAGAGCGCAGAAGTCCCCCGAATAGCAGTGTATAGCACAAAAGTCGAAGCAAACATGTCCTAATGTATCCAATCTTTACATAACCAATCGTAACACAACTCAAACTAACGTACCGCGATCACAATTGCTGGTCTCCCCAGAGTTGGGCAGAACTTACTGGAGGGCAGTAGAGCGCAGAAATGAATAGAACCGCAGTGTATAGCACAAAAGTCATATGTATCGAAACTCAACCCAAGCGTACAGAACCTAACCAAACATAGCCTACTCCGACATAACGTGCCGCGACAACTATTGGTGGCCTCCCCAAGAACAAGCAGAATATAGTAGAGCACAGACGAGCGCAGAAATCAACCGAACAGCAGTTTATAGCGTGAAAGTCAAAGCTATCCCTACCCAACTTAACCTGTCCTATACTATCCGAACGTAACCTCACTCCACAGTTGGGGCTCCACAGAGCCAATCAGAAAATGTTAGAACACTGTAGAGCGCAGAAATCCGCTGCATTGCACTTTATAGGACAAAAGTCAAAGCTATCTTATCCTAACAGAGTCAATCGTAACACAACCAGACGAAACATATCTCAACATAAAGCAACGCGACCACAATTTCTGGCCTCCCCTCAGCCTAGCAGAGTACACTAGAGCACAGTAGAGCGCGGAATACACCGCATTGCAGTGCAAAGCACAAAAGTGAAAGATACCCTAACCTTACTTGACCCAACCTAACCTATACAAATGTTGTGTAACTCAATATAACGTGATCAGACATATATTGCCGGGATCCCCAGATACAGGCGGAACATATTAGAGTACAGTATGAAGCAGAAATCCAACGAATAGCAATGCATAGCAGAGAAGCCGAGTCTACCGCAAACCTAGACTAAGCGACCATAGCCTAACACAATATAACCTGCAGCGACCTCTATTAATGGCCTGCTCGGTGCCAAGCAAACCATTTTAGAGCACATTAGAGCGCAGATACCGGACGAATAGCATTGTATATCGCAAATGTTACAAACGTAACCTAAATATAAAGAACACGACGAGAGCGCAACTTCCTGCCTCCACAGGGACAAGCGGATTGTACTTTGGCAAAGTAGAGAGCAGGAATCAACCGCATTGCAGTGAGTAACACAAAAGCCGCAGATATCATAATCCAACCTTACCTAACCTTGCCTTAACAAACGCTGCATAGCTCGACGTAACGTGCGCTAACACTGCTCCAGGCCTCCCCAGAGTCAAGCAGAATGTTGTAGAGCTTAGTAGGTCGCAAGAAATGCGCCGAATATCAGTATACGGCACGAATGTCAGAGCTGCCCCAGCCAAACGTTGCCAAACCTAGCCTAACCAATCAATAACATAGCTCACACCGACTTGCCACTGCAACTACTTCTCACCTCACCAGAGTAGAGCGGAGTATAGTAGAATAATGTACGGCGCGCAAATGCACCGAATAACAGTGTATACCACAAATGTCGAAGAAACGCTGAGCAAACCTTCCTAACCTGGCACAAAGACCAGTAACACAGCTCAACCTAACATGTCGCGACCACTACTGCTGGCCTCCCCAGAGCCGAGCAGAGTATACTGAAGCATAGAAGAGCGCAGAAATCCACCGCATTGCAGCATATGCCCATAAAGTCAAAGATATCCAAACCATACCTGAAGTAACCAACATAACCACTCGTAGCACATCTCACATGTGGTGCATAGACCACTATTGCTGTCCTCCAGAGAGACAAACAGAACAACTAGAGCACAAAGTGTGACAGGAATCCACCGAATATCAGTGTATAGCACAAAAGTCAAAGAAATCCTATCCTTATATATACAATCTCAACATAACGTGACAAAGACCTAACGCACCGCGACCACTACTGCTGGCCTACCCAGGACTAAGCTGAATATAGTAGCGCACAATCGATCGTAGAATTCCTACGAATATCAGTTCATAGCACATAAGTCAAACGAACCCTTACCAAACCCGCCCTAACCTAACCCATCCAAACGTAATGTAACTCAACACAACGTGACTTGCACAATATGGCTGTCCTCCCTACTGCCAAGTAGAACGTATTAGAGAAAGGTGGGCAGAAGGAATCCACCGTATAGTAGTGTATAGCGCAAAAGTCAAGGTTACCGTGTCCTAATCTTGTCAAACGTAACATGAGCATATGTAACGTTACTTAACTTGCAGCGCCGAGACCACTATTGCTGGATTCTACAGAGCCAAGCAGGGGATATTAGAACACAGTAGAGCGCGGATACAAGTGGATAGCGGTGCATACAACAAAAGTCTACGCTGCCCTATCCTAATCTCACCAAATGAAACACAACCGAACGTAGCATATCTCAGCATAACGTGACGAGGCTGCTATTGCTGCCCCCCCCCACTCAACATAATCTGACGAGACCAATATTGCTGGCTTCTCCAGAGCCAGCGGAGCATATTAGAGCGCATTAGTAGGCAGAAATCCTCCGAATAGCAGTGTATAGCGCAAAAGTCAAAACTATCCTACCCTAATATATACAGTCAACACAACCAAACGTAACATATCTAAACCCAATTTGGCGAGGCCACCATTCCCGGCCTCCAGAATGACGAGCAGAATGTATTAGACTTCAGTAGACGGCAGAAATCCACCGCATTTCTATGAACAGCAAAAAAGCATTAGATATGGTAACAAAACTTGCCCTAATCTAACCTAACCGAACTTAGCATAACGCAATACGACGTGCCGCCACCACTGCTCCTGGCCTCCGTAGAGCAAAGCAGAATGCGGTAGAGTACAGAAGATCACAGAAATCCAGCGAATAGCAGTGTAAAGCACAAAAGTCAAAGTTGCCTGTCCTAACATGGCCAGACATACCATATACAAACGTGGCATAGCTAAAACTAAAATGACGAGACCACTACTGCCGGCCTCCACAGATAAAAGCAGTATGCAGTACAGCACAGTAGTGCGCATGAATCAACAGCATTACAGTAAGCGGCACAAAATTCGAAGGTACACTGACACAACCTGCCGTAGCCCAATCTAATGGAACGTAGCATAACTCAACAAAAAGTGCCGCGACCACAGACCCAGTGTTCCCCAAAGCCAAGCACAATATGATAGAGCACAGTAGGTCACAGGAGTCCACCACGTAACAGGGTATGGTACGAAAGTCAGAGCTATCCAAACCGAACATAACCTAACCTAATGGAACCAAACGTAACCTAACTCAAACTAACATGCCACGACAACCAATGCTCGCCTCCCGATAGTCGAGCGGAGTGGAGTGGAGCAATTTAGAGTGCGGAAATGCACCGAATAGCAGGGTGTAGCACAAAAGTCAAAGAAATCCTAACCAAACCATCCTAAATAAACCCAACGTTACGTAACCTAGCACAACCCAGAGTGCCGAGACCGCTATTACTGGCCACTATAGAGCCAGGTAGAGCATATTAGGTCACAATAGAGCGCAGGTATCCTGCGAATTGAAGTGTATGGCACAAAGGTCAAAGAAACCCTAACGAATCCTTCCTAACCTAACCCAACGATACGTAACCGAACTCAACCAAACGCGCCGAGACCACTCTTGCTGGCCAACGCAGAGCCAACCAGAGCACATTGACGAACAGTAGATAGCAGAAATTTGAGGATAGCAGAGTATAGCACAATAGCCTAACCCTTCCTATCCTAACCTCACCAAACGTAACATATCCAAGCGCAGCGTAACACAATGTAACGTGCCGAGGACGCTACTGCTTGTCTCCACAGGTCCAAGCAGAATATGCTGGAGCACTGCAGGGCGCAGAAATCCACCGCATTTCTGTGTATAGCACAAAAGTCAAAGTAGCCAGCCCAAACTAGCCAAACGTGACATATTCAAATGTAGCCTGGCTCGATGTAACATGACGAGGCCATTATTGTTGGCCTCCACAGAGGCAAGCAGTATGCACCGCTGCACAGTAGTGCGCAGAAACCCATCGCATTGCATTGAACAGCACAAAAGGCGAAGACGCCCTGACATAATCAGTCCAAACCTAACATATCCGAACGTAACATAACTCGACCTAACGAGCCGAGATCGCTGTCGCTGGCCTATCCAGAGCCAAGCAGAACATATTAGAACGCAGTAGAGCGGAGAATTCCGCGGAAAGCTGTGCATAGCGCAAAAGTTTGGACTAACACATCCTAACCTCAAAAAACTTGACATACCTGAGCGTTACATAGGTCAAACTCACGTACCGAGGCCACTGTTCCTGGCAACACCAGAGGCAAGCAGAACATACTAGAGCACGCTGGAACTCTGAAGTCCACCGAATAGAGGTGTATAGCACAAAAGTCGAAGGTATCCTTTCTTAATATATCCAATCTTAACAACACTAGACGTAACATAAACCAACCTAACGTACCACGACCACTATTGCTGGCCTCCACACGGTCGAGCAGAGAACACTAGAGCACAACAGAGCGTATATATCCCGCGCATTGAATTTTATGGCACGAAAGTCAAACGTACCCTGACCAAACATTGCCTAACATAACCTACCCGAACGTAGTGTAACAAAACATAACGTGACGCGACCAATATTGCTGGCTTCCCGTGGCCAAGCAGGGCATATTATGGCACATTAGAAAGCAGAAACCCACCGCATTGCAGTGAAGAGCACAAAAGACGTAGATATCCTAGCATAACCAGACCTAGCCTAACCAAAGTAAAGTAGCTTAGCTCAACATAACGTGCAGTGACCGCTGCTCCTGACCACCCCACAGGCAAGCATAGCATATTATAGCACATTAGAGTGCAGAAAACCACGGAATAGCACTGTATAGCACAAAAGTCAATGTAGCCTATCTTAAGCTAGCCAAACTTAGCATACCCAAACGTAACCTAGCTCAACCTAACATGACGAGACAGCCATTAGCTGACATCCACAGGGAAAAGTAGAGCGCACAAGAGCACAGCAGTTCGTAAAAATCCTCCGTATTTCAGTCAACAGCACAAAGGTGAAAGGAATGCTGACACAACCAGACCTATCATAACCTAACTGGACGTAGCGTAACTCATCGGAGCTTGCCGCGAGCACTGCTGCCCCATTCCACGGAGCCTAGCAGAATCCAGTAGAGCACAACAGATCACAGGAAGCCGCCCGATAATAGTGAATTGCAGGGTAGGCGAAGCCATCCTAGCCAAACATAAAATAACATAAACTAATCAAACGTAGCCTAACTCAACATAACTTGCCGCGGCTGTTGCTGGCCTCCCCAGGGCCAAACAGAATATAGTAGAGCAGAGTCGAGTGCAGAAATCCAACGAATAGCAGTGTATAGCACGAAAGTCAAAGCAATCCTAAACTAACTAAGCCTAACCTAACATAACCAAACGTGACCCACCCGAAAATAACGTGATGCGGACTTTATCGCCCGCCTCCACATAGTGGAACAGAGTATAGCAGAGAAATGTAGGGAGCAGAAGCCCACCGAACAGCAGTGTGTAGCACAAAACACGAAGAAAACCTAACCTAACCTAGCATAACCTAACCTAACCAAACAGTGCATAACTTAATGTATCGTGCCGCGACCGCTGTTGATGGCTTTCGTAGTGTCAAGCAGAGTATATTCGAACACACTGGAGCGCAGATGTCCACCGAATAGCAATGTAGAGCACAAAAGAGAGAGTAGCCTATCACAACCTGGCCAAGCGTAATATAACCAAACGTAACTTAACTGAACGTGACGTGCCGAGACAACTATCGCTGGACTACACAGAGCCAAGCAGAAAATATTAGATCACAGTATAGTGCAGAATTCCGCGGATAGCAGGGTATAACACAAACGGCTGAACTGTCACATCCTAACCTCCCCAAGCATAACATACCCCAACGTACCATAGCTGCACCTAACGTGCCGAGACCACTATTGATGGCCACCACAGAGCCAAGCAGAGAATACTAGAGCACAGCAGAGGGCTGAAATCCACCTGATTGCAGTGCATAGCACAAGAGTCGAACATATCCTGACCAAAAAATGCCTAACCTCATCT
>NW_016914954.1:0-213 GCF_001483705.2 Eufriesea mexicana
AGTTAAACGGCCATTATACTGCGTAGATTGCTATACTAAGTTCGATATTATTATTTGTTACTGCCCCTAGACATAGTTGACATCTACATTGATGATTCTTGAGTTGCTGCTGAACTAAATGACCAATGAGTCAATTATTGCGGTGGCTATGGTTCATTGTCGGTTGCTCTACCCTATACAGTATTGTTAATTGACCTTATGCCCAGAGATAAA
>NW_016914955.1:0-733 GCF_001483705.2 Eufriesea mexicana
TCCACCGCATTGCAGTGAATAGCACAAATGCCATATATACCTTGACATAACCTGAAATAATCTTGCCAAACCAAACGCAGCATAACTCAACGTAACGAGCAGCAACCACTGCTCCTTGCCTCCCCATAGATATGCGCAATGTAGTAGAGCACAGTAGATCACAGAAGTACACCAAATAACCGTTTATTGCACGAAAGTCAAAGCTACCGTAACCAAACATAACCTAACCTAACTCAAACTAGCGTGTCGCGACCACTATTGCTCGCCTCCACAGAGTCGAGCAGAGTACAGTAGAACAATATAGAGCGCAGAAATCCACCTAGCAGCAGTGCATGTTGCAAAAGATGAGGATACCCTGACCTAACCTAGACAAACGTAGCGTAACTGACAATAGCGTGCCGTGACCACTGCTCCTGGCAACCCTGGTGCTCAGCAATCAGCAGAATGCAGTAGAACACAGTATATCACAGAAATATGCGGAGTAACTGGGTATAGCAGGATAGTCGAAGCTACATTAACCAAACGTAACCCAACCTAACACAGCCAAACATATTCTAACTCAAAGTAATATGCTACGATCACTATTGCTCTCCTCCCCAGAGTCCAGCTGAGTATAGTGGAGCAATGTATATCGCAGGAATCCACCGAATGGCAGTGTAAACCACAGAACTCAAGGAAACCCTAACCTAACCAGTAATATCCTATCCTAACCAAACGAAGACTTACTAAACCT
>NW_016914956.1:0-8794 GCF_001483705.2 Eufriesea mexicana
GTATCTCAGACTAACGTGCCGAGACCACTACAGCTGGTCTCCGCATATCCAAGCAGAATATACCAGAGCACAGTAGAGAGCACGGATGCACAGGATAGCTGCGCATAGCACTCAAAGCCAAACCCATGTTCGCAAAGCTTATCCTAACCTAATCAAAGCGAACGGAGCCTACCTGAAGCAAACGTGCCTCGAACATTATTGCTGGCCTCGGCAGAGACAAGCAGAATATATTAGAGCACAGTAGATCGCAGAAGCCTACAGAATAGCAGAAAAGAAATCGCCAAAGTTAAAGCTGTCCTATCCTAACTTATCCAATCATGACATAGCCAAGCGTAAAATAACTCAAAGTAGCGTGCCGAGAACGCTACTGCTGTCCTCACCAAAGCGATGCGGAGCGCCTTAGAGAGCAGTAGAGCGCAGAAAACCGCCGAATAGCGATGTGTAGTAGAAAAGTTAAAGCTTCACCTTCCTAACATAGCCAAATCTATCCTAACCGAACGTTATCTAACTGAAACTAACCTGCCGCGGCCACTATTGCTGGCCTCCCAAGGGCCACGAAAAACATATCAGAGAGTGGGGCGCGGGAATCAATAGAATCGCAGCGTACACAAGAAACATTAAAGGTATGTTTACCTTACCCATGCTGACATAAACTAACCAAACGTAACCTGTCTCAGACTAACATGCCGCGGTCACAATTTCTGGCATCCCTAGAGCCAAGTAGAACATACTAGAGCGTAATAGAGCGCCGAAACGCTCCGAATAGCGGCCTATAGCATAGAAGTCAAGGCTAACTTATCCTAACTTTACCAAATGCAGCATAACCAAAGGTTATGCATCGCCACCTAACGTACCGAGACCGCTATTACTGGCCTCCCCAGAGCCAAGCAGAACATTCTAGAAAACAGTGGAGCGCAGAAATGCACCGAAGGACTGCCTATATCACGAAAGTCGAAGCTACCCAAACATATCCCAATCTAACTTACCCTAACCGAACGTGGCCCGACTCAGCCTGACCCCGCGTGACAACTATTACTGGCCTCCCAAGAGAAAAGCAGAACACGTTAGTGGAGAGCAGAACGCGGAAAACCATTTAATCGCAGTGTATATCAGAAAAGTCAAAGCTACCCGATCCTATCCCAAACAAACGGAACATAAACAAAAATAACCAGACTCATCATAACGTGTCGAGATCACGATTGCTGGCCTTGCCAGGGCCAAGCTGAAAGCATTAGAGCGCTGTAGGTTGCAGAAATCCACCGCATAACAGCCTACAACACGAAAGACGAAGCTACTCAAACCAAACCCAGACTAACGTAACCAAACCAAACGTATCATAACTTGACCTAACGTGCCGAGACCACTATTGGTGGCCACAATAGAGCCAAGCAGAATATACTAGAGTGCAGCAGAGGGCAGAGATTCACCAAATAGCAGCGTATAGTACAAAAGTTGAGGCCATCCTGACCAAATCTAGCCTAAACGGACCTAACCAAACGTAGCATAACTGAACGTAACGTGCAGAGACCACTATTGCTGGCCACAATAGAGCCAAGCAGAATATACTAGAGTGCAGCAGAGAGCAGAATTTCACTGCATGGCGGTGGACAGCACAAAAGCCGAACATATTCTTGCCTAACTTGACCTAACCTGACCTACCCAAACGTAGTGTAACAGAGCATAACGTGCCGAGACCACTATTGCTGACATACCCAGAGCCAAGCAGGAAGTGTTAGAAAACAGAAGAGCGCATATATTCGCGGATAGTAGTGTACATCACAAAAGTCTACACTATCCTTTCCTAACCCCACGAAGCGTAACATAACCAAACGTAGCATAGCCCAACCTAACGTGACGAGACCACAATACCTGGCCTCCACAGAGCCAAGCAAAAAACGTTAGAACGCAATAGTGCGCAGAAGTCCGCGAAGAGTAGTGTATAGCACAAGAGTCTAGACCATTCAATCCTAACCCTACCAAATGTAACATAACCGAGCGTAGCACAGACTTACCTAACGTGAGGAGAACACAACTGCTGGCGTCCCAGAGCCAAGCAGAAAGCATTAGAACGCTGTAGGACGCAGACCTCTGAGTACAGCAGGGTATAGCGCAGAAGGCTAAACTACCATATCTTAACCTCACCAAACGTAACATAACCAAGCGTGGCATAGATGAACCTAACGTGACCAAACCGCCATTGCTAGCATCCACAGAGACTAGCGGAATGTACTGGAGCACTGTAGAGCGCAGATAACCACCGAATTTCAGTGTACAGCACGAAAGTCAAACATAACCTTACCTAAAATGACACGACCTAATCTATCCGAACGTGGTCCAACTAAATATAACGCGCCGCGACCTCTATCAATGGCCTCCGTGGAGCCAAGCAAAACATATTAGAGCACAGTGGATCACAAAAGTCCACCGAATAGCAGTGTATGGCACGAAAGTCAAAGATAACCGAACCAAACTTAACCCAACCCAGTCTACCAAACGCAATCTAACCCAACCTAACATGCTACGAACACCGTTGTTCGGCGCACCAGTTTCGAGCAGAATATATTAGAGCAATGTAAAGCGCAGAAATCTACCGCACTGCGGTGTGTAGCGCAAAAGTCAAACACCCTGACCAATGCTGGCCTCACCTAAGCTATCCAACAGAACATAACGTGGCGAGATCGATATTGCTGGTCATCCCAGAGACAAGCAGGACATATTAGAGAACACAAGAGAGCAAAGATCCACCGCACGGCATTGTAGAGCGCAAAAGTCAAGGCTATGGTATCCTAACGTAGCAAAAGGTAAAACAACCGAACGCAGCATATCTCAGACTAACGTGCCGCGACCACCATTGCTGGCCTCCCCAGTGTCAAGAAGGATACGCTAGAGCGCAGCAGAGAGCAGAAATCCACCACATTGCAGTGTACAGCACAAAAGTCAAACACAACCTGACCTAACGTGTGCGAACCGAACCTGCCGAAACGTAGTGTAACTCTACATAACCCGACGAGACCAATATTACTTGCCTCTCCAGAGCCATGCAGTGCATATTAGAGCATATTAGAGGGCAGAAGTCCACCGAACAGCAGTGAAAAGCACAAAATTAAAAACAGTAAGTCCCAACCTAGCCGAACGAAAATACCCTAAAGAAACATAACTCAACATAACTCGACGAAAACACAATTGCCGGCCTCCAGAGAGACGAGCAGAACATATTATAGCACTGCAGAGAGAAGAAATCCGCTGAATTTCAGTGAAAAGCACAAGAGCCGTAGATATCCTAACATAGCCTGATCTAATCTAATCTAACCGTGCGTAGCGCAACCCAACATGACTTGCCGAGACCACTGCTCCTGGCATCCCCAGTTCAAAGCAGAATGCAGTAGAGATCCGTAGATCACAGGAACCCACCAAAAAGCAGTGAAGGCACAAAAGTCAATGTAGCCTATCCTAACCTAGCTGAACGTAACATAACCAAACGTAACCTAACTCAACGTAACATGAGTACGCAATAATTGCTGAACTCAGCAGAGACTAGCAGAGCCTACTAGAGCAGAGTAGTGCGCAGGAATACACATCATAGCAGTGAACGGCACAAAAGTCGATTGTATCCTATCATAACCTAACCTAACCCAACCGAACGTGGCGCAACTAAACAGAACGTGCCGCGACCACAGCTGCGGGAGTCCCCTGAGCTAAGCAGAATACAGTAGAGCACAGTAGGTCACAGGAACCAGCCGATTATCAGTGTATGGCACGAAAGTCGAAGATAACCAGGCCGAGCGCGACAGAAACTATCGTAAACTAACGTAACATAAGACACCCTAACGTGCCGAGGGAAATACTGCTGGCCTAGCCAGAGCCAAGCAGAAAATGTAGGAACATAGTAGAGCGCAGGTATCCGCGGATAGCAATGTATAGCAAAAGTGTAAGCTATCCTATCCTAACCTAAACAAACGTAGCCCAACACAAACGAACCTGCCGAGACCACTATTGCTGGCTACCCCGACGCCAAGCGGAATAAACTACAGCACAAGAGAGCGCAGAAATCAACTACATTGCAGTGCACAGCACAAAAGCCGTAGACATCCCAACCTAACCTGTCCTAGCCTAATGTAACCGAACGTAACCTAGCGCATCATAACGTCCCGCGAACACTACTGCTGGCATCCCCGGATCCAAGCAGAATATAGCAGAGCACTGCAGATCACAGGAATCCTCTGAAAAGTAGTGTAGAGCACGAAAGTAAGAGTCACTATAACCAAACTTAACCTAACACATTCCTAGCCAAACATAACCTCACTCAAAGTAGCGTGACGTGACCGCTATTGCTTGCCTACCCAGAGTCGAGCAGAGTATAGTAGAGCAATGAAGGTGACAGAAATCCACCAAATAGCAGTGTGTGTTACAAAAGTCGGGGATATCCTGACCTAAATTTGCCTAACCTAACTTAACCAAACGTAGCATATCTCGACATGACGTGTCGCGACTACTGCTCCTGGCCTCCCCGGAGCCAAGCACAATGTGGCAGAGCACAGTAGATCACAGAAACCCACGTAACAGCAGTGTAATGCACAGAAGTCAACGGAGCCCATCCTAACCTAGCCAAACGTAACATACCCAATCGTTACCTAACTCAACATAGCATGACCAGACATTTTTTGCTGACCTCCACAGTGACAAGCAGAGTATACCAGAGCACAGTAGTGCGGAGAAATCCAGCGCATTGCAGTGAATAGCACAAGGGCCGCATATAACCTGACCCAACCAAGCCTAGCCTAACCTAACCGAACGTAGCATATCTCAACATAACGTGCCGCGACCACTGCTTTCGGCCTCCCCAGAGCCAAGCAGAATATTGTAAGGCACAGTAGATCACAGACATCCAGCGAATAGCAGTGTATGGCACAAAAGACAAAGCAATCGTAACCAAACTTAACGTAACCTAGCCTAACCAAACGTAGCCAAACACAACCTAATTTGCCACGAACACTGTTGCTCGACGCCCCAAATTCGAACAGACTATATTGGTGCATTGTAGAACGCAGAAATCCAACGCACTGCAGCGTATGGCACAAAAGTCAAACACATCCTGACCTAACTGGCCTAATCTAGCGCACCCAAACATAGTGTAACGCAACATAACGTGGCGAGATCAATATTGCTGGCGTTCGCAGAGCCAAGCAGAAGACATAAGAGCACACAAGGGATCAGAAATCCACCGAATGGCATTGTTTAGCGCAAAAGTAAAGACTATCGTATCCTAACTTAATCAAGTGTAACAAAACCGAACGTAGCATATCTCAGTCTAACGTGCCGCGACCGCACTTGTTGGCCGCCCCACTGCCAATCAGGATACATTAGAGCACAGCCGAGCGCAGAAATCCACCGAACAACAGTCTATAGCACGAAGGTCACGGCAGCCCTTACCGAAAATAGTCCCACCTAACGTAACGGAACGTAACCTAACTCAACCTAACATAGCCAGGCCAATATTGCTGGCATTCTCACTGCCAAGCGGAATACAGTAGTGCACAGTAGTGCGCAGAAATACTCCGAACAGAAGTGTATGGCACCAGAGTCAAATTTAACCTGACCGTGCTTTACCTAACCTAACTTAACCAAACATAACACAACTAGACCTAACGTGCTGAGACCACTATTGCTGGCCTCCCAAGAGCCAACCCGGAAATAAGAGAGCACAGTCGATCGCAAAAATCCGCCGCATTGCATTGTATAGAGCAAAAGTCAAAGATGTCATAACCAAACCTTACCTAACCTAACCAAGCCAAACGTAGTGTAACTGAATGTAACGTGAAGGGAACAATATTGCTGGCCTCCCCAGAGCCAAGTAGAGCATATTAGAGCACAGTAGAGCGCAGAAATCCAACGAAGTACAGTGTTTAGCTCTAAAGTCAAAGCCATCATTACCAAACCCAGCCCAACCTAGCCGAACCGCACGTAACCTGACTCAACCTATCGTGTCACGACCACTATTGCTGGACACGTTAGAGCCGATCAGAGTATAGCAGAGCAATGAAGAGCGCAGACATCCACCGAATGGCAGTGTATGGCACAAAATTCAAAGATATCCTGCCTTAGCTAATCAAACGTAATATAACCAAACGCAACCAAGTCCAACATAACGTGCCTAGACCATTATTGCTGCCCTCCCCATCGCCAAGCAGAACATGTTAGAGGATATTAGAGCGCAGAGGCCCATATAATGGCAGAGTGTGGCATAAAAGTCGAAGCAATAGCAACCTGACCCAAACAAACCTAACCTTACCAAGAGTAGCATGCCCCAAACTAACGTGAGGCGACAACTATTGTATGCGCCACCAGAGGGCAAGCAGAACATATTAGAGGAGTGTAGGGAGCAGAAATCCATGGAACGCAGCGTATAGCAGAATATCCAAAGCTATATGAACCAAAACTAGGCAAATATATCCAAACCAATCGAAGCCTAACACAACATAACGAGCCGCGACCACTATTACTGGATTCCAGAGCCAATCGGAACACAGTAGAGCAGAGCAGACCGCAGAAGTTCAGATAATAACAGTGTGTACCATAAAAGTCTATGCTATCATAACCTAACACAAACAAACCTAACCTAACCGAACGTAGCCTAACTCAAACAAACGTGACGATACCACTACTAATGGCCACCCCAGTGTGCAGCAGAGTATCGTAGCGCAATGTACATCGTAGAAATCCTCCGTAGAGTTGTGTGTAGAACGAAAGACTATGGTAACCTCACCAAACCTAACATAACCTAACATAGCCGAACATGACATAACACAACCTAACCCGCCGCGACCGCTCCTACTGGCCTCCGTAGAGCCAACTAGAATATAGCGGAGCACAGTGGAGCGCAGAAGCGCGCCGCATTGCTGCTCAAATCAAAAGAGTCAAAGATACACTAACCTAACTGGGCCTAACCTAACATAACCAAACGTAGCCTATCTCAACGTATCGCACCACGAACACCGTCGCTGACCTACCCGGTCTCGTGCAGAGTATAGTAGAGCACAGTAGAGCGCAGGAATCCACCGCATTGCAGCCTATTGCATAAAAGTCTAAGATGTACTAACCTAACCCGACATATCCTGACCAAGCTATACATAGCCTATCTCAACGTGGCGAGCCGAGGCCACCATTGCTAACATTCACAGAGCCACGCAGATAATATTAGGGCAGAGTGGCTCACAGAAATCCAGTGAAACATAGCCAAAAGCAGAAAGGCCAAAGCTATCCAAACCTAATCCAAGCTAACGTAACACAGCAAAACGTAAAGTAACAATACCTAACGTGCCGCGGCCACAATTTCTGCCCTCCCCCGAGCAAAGCGAAGCATACTAGAGCACGGTGGATCACAGAAATCCAACGAATAGCAATATATAGCACGAAAGTCAAATCTATCCTCTACTAACCTAGCCAAAACTAACACAACCGAACGTAACCTAACTCTGCCTAACGCGCCGGGACCATAATTGCAAGCCTCCCCAGAGCAAAGCAGAGCATATTACGGAACAGTAGGTCATAAATATCCACCGAATTTCAGTCTAAAGCGCCAAAGACAAAGCTATCTTGTCATAACGTGATCAAATGTATCATAAGCAAATTTAACATAACACAACATAACGTGCCGAGAACACTGTTGCTGGCCTCCACAGAGCCAATTAGAATATTCAATAGCACCGAAGAGCGCAGAAATTAACTGCAATGCAGTGTATAGCACAAAAGTCGAAGAAATAAAATACTAACCGAACCGCACGTAACATAACCAAACATAGCATAACTCAAGCGAGAGAAGCGAGACCACTATTGTTAGCCTCCCCAGAGCCAAGAAGAATATAATAGAGGACAGGTGAGTGCAGGAACCCACCGCATTGCAGCTTATGGCGCAAAAGTCAATGATTGCCAATCCTTAACTGAATTAACACAAGCAAACCAAACGAAACCTATCTCAATCTAACATGCCGCGCAGAACATGTTAGAGGAGTGCAGTGCACAGAGGTATATAGAACCGCAGTGTATAGCAGAACGGTCAAAACAGTCCGGACCCAACCCAAACTTACTTAACAAAACCGAAAGTAGCCAAACACAATATAACATGCCGCGATCACCATTACTGGTCTGCCCCGAACCAAGGAGCACATATTAGAGCATTGTAGAACGTAGAAATCCAAAGCATGGCAGTGTATAGCATATACGTCAAGGCTATCCTTCCCTATCCTAACTGAACGTAACGAAACCAAGCGTAACTTAACGCAGCCTAACGTGACGAGACATCTATTCGCCGCTCTCCCCAGAGCCAAACAGAACGTACTAGAGCACAGTGGAACACACAGACCCACGGAAAACCAGTGCATAGCACAAAAGTCACCGTTATCCTGCCCTATCGTGACAGAACGTAACGTAACCAAGCGTAACATACCTCAAACTATGTTTCAGAGACCGCTGCTGCTTCCCTCCCCAGGGCCAAGCAGAAAATATGAGTGAAGAGTGGAGTGCAGGGCCCACGTATTCGCAGTGTATAGCACAAGGTCATGAGCACCCTACCATAACCCAACCGATCGAACGTTACCGTACAGAAACATACGTGCCGAGAGCACCACTGCTGGCCTCCTCAGGGCCAAGCAAATCATAGTAGATCGCTGTAGAGCGAAGAAATCCACCGAATAACAGTATGTAGCACAAATGTCGAATATACCCTGGCATACCCTGACATACCCTGACAAAACCTAACCTAACCGAACGTAGCCTAACTCAACGTATCTGGCCAAGA
>NW_016914956.1:8805-10963 GCF_001483705.2 Eufriesea mexicana
CCCCCCCCCCCCCCAAAGGAAAGTAGATCATACTGGTGCACGGCAGGGCACAGAAATGCACCGGAATGCAGTGTGTAGCATGAAAGACAGAGCTCCCCTATCCTAACCCAAGCAAACGCAACGTAACCATACGTAACATAACGCAAGCTATCTTGCCGATACCACCATTGCAGGCCTCGCCCGTGCCAAGCAGAACAGATTAGAGGATTGTAAAAAGCAGAAGTGCACCGAATAGCAGTGCTTAGCACAAAAGTCAATGCTACCCTATCCTAGCATTACCAATATTCACATACCAAACGAAACGAAACTCAACCAAACCTGCCGAGATAACTGCTGCTGGCCTCTCCAGGGCCAAGCAGAACATAGTAGAGGAGAGTAGTACTCAAAAAGCCATAGGATCGAGATGTATAGGAGAAGAGGCATAGCTACCTGCACCTAACACATTCCAGAATAACCCAACAAAACGTAACCTAACACAATCTAACGAGCCTAGATCACTGTTGCTGACTTCCACAGAGCCAACTAGAAAGCACTAGAGCACAGTAGAGCGTAGAAGTCCGCCGCATTGCAGTGTAAAGGACAGGAGTCGAGGATACCCTAACCTAACCTGACCTAACCTAACCTAGCCATACGTAGCCTGTCTCGACATAACGTGCTGCGACCACTATTGCTGGTTTCTCCAGGGTCTAGAAGTGTAGAGAGATCAGAGTAGACCGCAGGAATCTACCGAATAACAGCGCTTGCAAGGAAAGTCGAAGCTATCCAAACGTAACGCAAGCAAGCGTAACCTAAGCAAACTTTGCATAACAAAAACTTATCTGCCGACACCACTATTGCTGGCCTCTCCAGTGCCAAGCAGAGCACATTAGGTAATAGTAGAGCGCAGAATTCCGCCGAATAGCTGTGTACAGAACGAGAGTCATATCTACCCGCTCCTAACCTAACCAAACGTAACAGAACCAAACGTAATCTATCTCAAACTAGCGCGCCGCAACTGCTGTTGCCGGCTTCCCAGAGCCAAGCAGAGCATTGTAGTGCGTCGTGGAGCGCAGGATTCTACCGTATAAAAGTGAACACCTCGAAATTCAAAGCCTTCCAAACCTAATCCAATCCAGCTTATCCAGTGCAAACGTGGCCTAGCTCAACATAACGTGCCCAGACCACAATTGCTGCCCTCCCGAGAGCCAGGCGGAACATACTATGGGTGAGTAGAGCGCAGATATTCATAGAATCTCACTGAACGGCACAAGAGTCAAAGCTACCATATCCCAGTCTAACCAAACATAACATAGACGAGAGTAGCATAGCTCAAACTAATGTGCTGAGCCCACCACTGCTTGCCTGCCGAGAGCCAAGCAGAATATACTACAGCAGGGTAAAGGGCAGTAATCCACCGCATTCCAGCGTGTAGCACAAGAGTATGAGATATCCTGACGTAGCCTTTCCTAACATATGCCAACCAAACGTAGCCTAACTCAACATAACGTGCCGAGACCACTGTTACTGTCCTCCACAGAGTCGAGCAGAGTGTATTAGAGCAACGTATAGCGTAGAAATACAACGACTAGCGTTGTATGGCTCAAAAGTCAATGCTATCGTATCCTAACCTAACCAAACATAACATATCCAAACGCAGCCTGTCTCAACCTAACGTGTCAATACCACTCTTACTGGCCTCGTCAGAGCCGAGCAGAGTATAGAAAATAACAGTATAGCGCAGGGATCCAACGAATATATACCGCGCAAGCCGAAGCCATCCGTACCTAACCCAAACAAGCATAGCCTAACCAAACGTAGCCTATCTCAACATAACGTGCCGAGACTGCTATTGCTGTCCGCCTCAGAGCCAAGCACAACGTATTAGAGGAGAGTGGAACGCAGAAGCCCATCGAACAGCAGTGCATAGCAGAAAAGTCTAAGCTACCCTGTCTTGACATAGCAAATCGTAATATAAGCAAACGTAACGTACCTCAACATAACGTTGCGCGACTATTATTGCTGGCCCCCACAGAGCCGAGCAGAACATATTAGAGGAGGGTAGACCGTAGAAGAAAATAACAGTATAGCGCAGGGATCCAACGAATATATACCGCGCAAGCCGAAGCCATCCGTACCTAACCCAAACAAGCATAGCCTAACCAAACGTAGCCTATCTCAA
>NW_016914957.1:0-879 GCF_001483705.2 Eufriesea mexicana
TTGTTGTCATTTTCGACTAATATCGTGGTGAAATGACTTCCTTGCATAAGTGAGGAGGAAAGTGTCTACTGGCCTGCTATAGCCATTGCAATGATATTGAATGTGCCTGGCAGATTCATTCCTATTGACATTTTTGACTAATATCGTGGGAAGCTAACTTTCTTGCACAAACAAGGTGGAAAGAATCTGTTGGCGTGCTATAGCCATATCAATACTATAGAATCTGGATGGAAAATTCAATTTTATTTACATTTTCCACTAATATCGTGGTGAACCATCTTTCTTGCGTAAATAAGGCGGAAAGACTCGATTGACGTGCTATTGCCATTGCAATGCCAAAGAGTTTTGCTGGAAAATTCAATTTCAATGACATTTTCCTCTAATATCGTGGTGAGCTATCTTTCTTGCGTAAACAAGGAGGATAGATAATATTGGCGTGTTACAGCCATTGCAATGCACTGGAATCTGGCTGCAAAGTTCATTTTTATTGACAGTATCGACTAATATCGGTGCGCGCTAACTTTCTTGCGTAAATAAAGAGTTTAGATTCTATTGGCGTGCTATAGACATTGCAATGATGTAGAATGTTGTTGAAAAATTCAATTTTATTGACATTTTCGATTAATATAGTTGGGAGCTGGCTTTCTTGCATAAATAAGGAGGAAAGATTTTATTGGCGTGCTATAGGCATTGCAATGCGATAGAATCGCCCTGGAAAATTCAATTCTATTGTCATTTTCGACCTATACCGTGGTGAGCTATCTTCCTTGCATACGTAAGGCGGAAAAATCCTTTTGGAGTGCTGCAGCCACCGCAATGCAGAAGAATCTGTCTGGAAAATTCAATTTTATTGATATTTTTGACTAATATCGTGGTGAG
>NW_016914957.1:894-1122 GCF_001483705.2 Eufriesea mexicana
ACTTTCTTGCATAAATAAGGAGGAAGGATTCTATTGGCGTGTTATACCCGCTGAAATGCTCTAGAATCCGGCTGGAAAATTCAATTTTATTGACATTTTCGTCTGATATCGTGGTGCGCTACCTTTCATGCATAAAAAAGGTGGAAAGATACTTTTGGCGTGCTATAGCCATTGGAATGATATAGAATGTTGTTGGAAAATTCAATTTTATTGACATTTTCGACTGAT
>NW_016914958.1:0-31240 GCF_001483705.2 Eufriesea mexicana
TGTAGCCGCTGGATTAATTTGATCACTGATGATAATAAATTCCACTGTAGATAGAGAATAATCAATGTATACATCAGTTGTGGCTAGAGATATTTAAAATACGCAGTGCGGTAGTTGATGCATCCACCAATCAGCACTGCAGCTGCTTGGTAAATATGTTCACAGATGATGCAGGTTCCATGGGAAGCCTATAGTAATCCTTGTGAAGGACGATTATGGCTATCGATATTTCCAAATGACGGCAAAGTTCGTAGTACATTCATCAAGAACGCACTGTAGCCGTTGGATTGATCTGCTCAATCATGATTTATATCCTATTGAAATTCCAGAATGACAATTGAGTGAAACATTGTCGCTCGAGATACTAAGAATTGACGAAACGGTACTCAGTGCAGACATTATCACAGTACCTTAGCAGTTGGAATAATTTGTTCACTGTTAAGATAGGTTTAACAGTAATTGTAGAATAATCAACGTATAGTACTGTTACGGCTACAGACATTTACAATTGACAACCTGGTACATATTACACACATAAATGTAGCACCGGGACGTTGGACTAATCTGTTCTGTAATGAGATATATACAAGAGTGGATCTAGAATAGTCAACGTTTACATCAGTTACGGCTAGAGATATTTGAAGTAGCCAGTACGGTAGTTTAGGCTTACACATATTGAGCACTATAGCCTTTGGATGAGTATGTTCCCTGATGATCCAATGTCCACAGAATTTCTAGAATCTTCAACGTATATTACGTTTATGTCTCGAGAGATTCACAATTGAAGGTACGATTCTTAGTTCATCCATCAACACAGCAATCTAGTATTGGATTCATCTGTTCGGTGATGATTTATATTCCACAGTAGTTCTAGAATAGTCAATGTTTGCATGAGTTATGGCTCGAGATATTTACAATTCCCGGTAAGGTAGATCGTACATACACGGTTAAAGCACTGTATCCGTTGGATTTAGCGGATCAGTGATGATGTGTGTAATATTGCAATTACAGAATGACAAAGGACTGGTGCAATATCGTTAGAGATATTAACAACCGACAAAGCAGTAATGAATACAGTCCTCCACAGAGTACCTTAGATGTCGGAATAACTTGTTCACTTATAATTAGCTTGATAAGCAATTCAAGGAACATCAATGCATAGTACGGTTCTGGCTACATATATTTACAGTTGAGAGTACGGTACTTAGTGAATTCATCTACACAGCACTGTCGCTCACTAACAAACCTGCCCAATTATGATGTAAATTCAATAGCAGCACTGGAATGACAATAGACAAGTTCCTTATATCTGGTGATATTAGCAATTGACATGACGGTACTGAGTACAGCCAGCATGACAGTATTGCAGCCACCGGATTAATTAGCTCACTGATGGTGTTAGAACCAAAGCAAGTCTAGTATGATCAATGTATGTTACGGTTATTTCTAGAGATATTTATAACAGTAAGTGGGGATCTTATTAGATCCATCAAGAAACCACTATAGCCGAAATGTTGATCTGTTCAATGATGATTCATATCCTACTGCAATTCTAGAATGACAAAAGACAGGTGAATTCCGTCTTGAAGTATTAACAGCTGACAACATAGTACTAAGATCAGGCATCATCGCCGTACTGTAGCCGTAAGATTAATTTCTCTACTCATGACACAAATTTCGCGGTTGTTCTAGAATGATCAATGTATATATCAGTTATGGCTAGAGAGATTAGCAATTACTGACGAAACTGTAAGGAGTACCGCCATAAACTCAATAATTTAGCCGCTGAAATAAGTTCCTCACAGATAATATAAGTTTAATTGCAATTCTAGAGTAATGAATCACTATATTTTACCGTTATTCCTCGAGTTATTTGCAATTGAAAGTACGATACATGATACATCCATCAACAGAGCACAGTAGCCATTGGACTAAAATGTTCAATGATGATGTATATTCTATTGCAATTCTGGAATTGCGAAAGACAGATCCGTTACAGCACTAAATACTAACATTTGACATAACAGTGCTGTGTGCTGCCATCATGACAGTGCTGCAGTCGATGTATTAATCTGTTCGCTTATGATTTATATGCCCCTGCTGTCCGAGATTTATCTATAAAAACATCAGATATGGCTAGAGATATTCACAATTCCAAGTGCGGTATTTGGTATTCCAACTACAGAGCACTATAGTGTTTGGTTTGATATGTTCAGTGATGATTTAAGTTACATAGTAGCTCTATAGGGATCAGTGTACACAACAGTTACGGCTAGAGATATTAACAATTCCCAGTACAGTAGTTCGGCCATCCACAAGTGCAGCAACGTAGCCGTTGGACTGAGCTTTCCAGTGATTGTTCAAATACCAATGCAATTCTAGAATGACATGGCTGTAGCCCATTACCGCCAGAGACATTAACATTTGACGAAGCAGTACTGAGTACTGCCATCACAACAGTGCCATAAATGCTGGAATACTTTGATCACTTATAACACATGGCTAATAGCAATTCTAGAATATTCAATGTATGGTACGGCCAGGGCTACATATATATACAATTGACAGCACGGTACACAGCACAACCATCAACGGACCACTCTAGCCGATGGATTAATCTGTTCAGTGACGATTTATGTTTCCTAGCCATTCTACAACGACTAGACAGAGATATATTACATCTCCGGGCATTGGCAGTTGACATGGCAGGGCAAAATACATCCATCGTCACAGTAACGTGGGCGTCGGAATTATTTGCTCACTGATGACATATGCTCTATAGCAATTCTGGAATGAAAAAGGCTGGTCCATTATCCCTCATGACATAAAATGTCGACAACACAGTACAGAGTACTGTCATCGCCTCAGTACTATAGCAGTTGGATTACTTTTTCTACTGGTTGCGTATATCCCAAGGCAACTCTAGAATAATCAACGAATGGTATGGTCATGGCAAGAGATATTTAGAATTGACACAACTGTACACAGGACATCCTCCAACAGAGCACTGTTGCCATTCGATTAATCTCCTCACTTATCATGTATATTCTACTATAATTCTGGAATGAAAAAATGCAGATCCATTATCTCTCGAAGTATTGAAGGTTAACAACGCAGCACTGAGTGCCGCCATCATCGCAGTACTGTAGCAGTTGCAATAATTTGGACATTGATGATTTAAATGCTACAGCCATTCCAGAATTGTCCATGAATTGTACGGTTGTGGCTGGGGATGTCTACAACGGACAGTATGGTACGTAGTAGAACCAGCATAAGAGCACACTGGCCAATGTATTACATCTTTTAAAGATGATTTAGATTTTCTTGTAATAATATTATGACTAGCTACATACCTATTATATTTGCAGGCATTAACCATTGACCTAGGAGGGCTGAGTACAGCCATCACCACAGTAACGTAGGCTTTGGAATAATTTGTTCGCTGATGATGCACGTTCTACTGCAATCTTAGAAGGGTCAATGTATAATGCGGATATGGTTAGGGACATAGAAAATTGACAGTACGGTACATAGTACACCTTCCAAGAGGGCACTGTTGGCGTAAGATAAACATGTCCACTGATGATTTATTTTCTACTGCAATTCAAGAATGAAAAAATATAGATACAATATCCCTCGAGATATTAATCATTGACAATACAGTATTGAGTGCCGCCATCATCACAATACTGCAGCAGCTGGAATTGTTTGATCATTGGTGATATAAGTTCCACAGCCATTCTAGAGTAATCAGTGGATAGAAAGGGCATGGCTAGAGATATATACAGTTGCAGTACGGTAACAAGTAAACCCACGAAGAGACTACTGTAGCCGACCAAATATTCTCTTCAGTTATGATTTAGTTTCTCTAGCAATTCCAAAACGGATAAATACTCATCCATTGCATTTCCCGGTATTACCTATTGACATAGCAGGAGAGATTACATCCATTTCCACGGTAACGTGGGTGTCGTAATAATTTGTACACTGTTGACGTAAGTTCGACAGCAGCTCAGGAATAGTCAATGTATAATGCAGATATAGATGGAAACATTTTCAATTGAAAGTACGGTACCTACTACATACACCAACACAGCACAGTAGCTGTTGGATTAATCTGTTCACTGATGACTTACATTCTACAGCAATTCTAGATTGAAGGAGGCGGGCCCATTATCATTCGAGATAAGAACAGTTGAAAAGACGGTACTGAGTACTGTCATCATTTCACTACTGTAGCAGTTGGATTACTTTGTTTACTGGCGATGGATATTCCAAAGCAATTCTAGTGTACCCAACGAATGGTTCGTCTATGTCTAGCGATATTTACAACAGACATTACGGTACTTAGTACATACACCAACAATGCATTGTAGCAGTTGGATTAACCTGGACACTGGTGATTTATATTCCTCAGCAGTTCTAGAATGAAAAATTACACACCCATTATTCGTCGAGACATTAACAATTGACAACACAGCACTGAGAGCAGCCATCATCACTTTACTATAGCCGCTGGATTAATTGGGTCACTGATGACGTAAATTCCAAGAAAAGTCTGGAATAATCAATGTATACCACGGTTATATGTATATAGATTTATAATTGTACGTTCGTTTCTCAGTACAGCCATCTGCAGAGCTCTGTAGTCGCTGGATTGATCTGTTCATGGATGATTTATGTACTTTCGAAACTCTAGGGTGGCATAGGACTGACACATTGACTCTCGTGATATTAACGTCTGACGAAACAGTATTGAGTGCATGCATCGTAGCAGTACTGTAGCTGTTGTATAAATCTATTCAGTGAAGGTATAAATTCCTTATTGGTTCTAGATTAACTAATATATAAAACAGATATGACTAGAGATATTAATAAAGCGCTGTGCGATAGCTGGTAAATCCTCCAACAGGTCACTATAGCCTTTGGAATGTTCTGTTCAGTGCCGATACGTATTCGGCAGTAATTCTAGGTTCAGAAAAGGCAGATCAGTTGTAGCTTGTGGTATTAACAACAGAAAACTCTGTACTGTGTACAGCCATCATCACAGCACTGCAGCCGTTGGATTAACTTGTTCACTGATGATACATATTCAGCAATTGCTCTATAATAATCAATGCAAGCATCAGCTGTAGATAAAGGACTTTACAACTCCCAGCACTATATCTGGTACATCCAACAATACATCAACCTTGCCGTTTGGTTAATATTTTCTGTGATGATTTACTTTCAGTATTTGCTCTAGAACAACCAAGGTATGCATCATATATGCCTAGGTATATTTACAATTCTCATTACGGTAGTTGGTACATGCGCCGAAAAATTACTGCAATCGTTGTATTAACGTGTACATTGACGATCTAAATTCCACAGTGGTTCTAGAGCAATCTATGCATGCATCAGTTACAGCTAGAAGTATGTGCGGTACCCTGTACGGTAGTTGGTACGTCCACCAGTACAGCACTGTAGCCTGTGGATAAATCGGTTCAGCGATGATTTAAATACATGTGCGATCTTGAATAACAATGGACTGATCAATTATCCCTCGAGATATTAACGACTGACGAAACAGTACTGTGTACAGCCATCATCACAGTACTTCAGCCGTAGGACGAATTTCTTCACAGAAAACTCATGTTTAATAGCAGCTCCAGGATAATCAATAAATGGTACGATTATGGCTAGAGATATTTGCAACTGGCAGTACAGTACTTAGTACATTCATTAACAGGGCTCCGGAGCCGTTGGATTGATCTGCACATTAACGCGTTACATTCTATAGCATTGCTAGAATGGCATAAGGCAGATACATTACCGCTCCAGGTATTAACAGCTGACAACACAGTACAACGTACAGCCATCAGCACTGTACCGTAGACGTTGTATTAATCTTTGCAGTGATGACACAAGTTCCGCTGTAGCTATACTGTGAACAATGTGTCCATCAGGTATGGCTAGAGACATCAAAAATTCACGGCAATGTCGTCAGTACCTTCACTAATTGAGTACAGCAGCCGTTGCATTAACCAGTTCATTGGTGTTTTAGATTCTATAGCAATTCTAGAGTGATAAAGGACCTATACCTTGTAGCTCGAGATAATAGCAATTCAAACAACGGTACTGAGTACGGACATCATCACATTACCTTAGTCGCTGGACAAATTTATTGACTGGTAACTTAAATTAAGCAGCAATTGTAGAATAATCTATGTATAGTACTCATATGGCCTGTGTACTCACAATTGACTGTACGGTACTGAGTACATGCAGCAACTGAACTCTGCACCCATTGAAAAAAATATTCAACTATGATATATATTTTTCAGCAATTATAGAATGACAAAGGAGAGATCCATTGCCGTTCGAGATATCAACAACTGACATCACGGTACTAAGTACAGCCGTTATCACAGAACTCCTACCGCTTCAATAACGTGCTCATTGATGGCTTAAATTTTACGGCAGTTGTAAAATCCTCATTGTACACATATCACCTTTGGCTAAAGATATTTGCAATTCCCATTACGGTACATGGCACATCCGCCAGCAGGGCACTGTAGCCGTTGTATTAATCTATTCAGTGTTGGTTTAAGTTCCGCAGTAGTTCTAGAAAACTTATGCATGCATCAGTTGTGGCTACAGATATTTTCAATTCCCAAGACGGTGGTTGGTACAATCACAGATAGAGCACAGTAGGCGTTGGATTATAATTTTCTCTGGTGACCTATATCCTGTTGAAATTCTAGGAAGAAAAGGAACTAACCCATTACCGCTAGAGACATTTACAATTGACGAAACAGTACTGAGTACAACCAACGTCAGGGTACTCTTGACCTTGGACTAATTTGTTCACTGAAAATTCATATTTAACAGCAATGTCAGAATAATCAACGTATAGTACGGTTATGGCTGAAGACACTTACACTTGACAGTATGGCATTTTTACACCAATTAACAGAGCACTATGTACGTTTAATTAAACTTTGCAGTGATGATGTATATCTTATAGTAATTCTAGAATGTAGAAAGACAGATCCGTTATTGCTCGAGGTATTAACAATTCACATAACTTTACTGAGCTCAGCCATCATAAAATTGGTACATTCGCTGGATTAATCTGCTCATTGATGGTATAAATTCCATAGTAGTTCTAGAATAATCGATGTGTACATCAGTTATGGTCAGAGATATTGACAAAGCCCAGTACGGCCGTCGTTACATCCACCATCACAGGACTGTGACAGTTGGATTAATAAGTTGAGTGATGATTTAGTTACAAGTGCAATTCTATAATAACAAAGGAATGACCGATTATCGCTCGAAATGTTATCAATTGGCGAAACGATAGTGAGTGCAGCCATCATCACGGTACTTCAGACGCTGTACGAATTCATAGATTGATAACTCAAATTTAACAGAAATTCTAGAATAAACACGGTATTGTACCGTTATTGCTACTGATATTTACAATTGAGAGCACGGTACTTAGTACATCCATCTACAAAGCGCTGTATCCGTTGGATTAAACTGTTCAGAGATGACCTAAATACTATTGCATTTCTAGAATGATGAGGGACCAGCCCATCATCGCTTAAGATAGTAAAAATTGGCGAAAGAGCAATTAATGCAGCCATCATCGCAGTACTTGTGTCGTTGGAATAATTTGACCACTGACAATACAAGCTTAACTGCAATTCTAGAATGTTCAATGTGTAGGGCAGTTATGACGATTGATATTTAAAATTGGTAGTACGGCATTTGGTACATCCATCAACAAAGCAATGTTGCCGTGGTATTAACCTGATTAATGGTGAGATATATACTATAACAACCCTAGAATGGTAAAAGTCAGAACCATTATAGCTCGAGGCGCTAAAAATTGGCAAAATAGTGCTGAGTACAGCCATCAGCACAGTGCTTCATCCGTTGGATTAATCCGTTCACTGATGATTTAAATTCCACACTAATTCAGGAAGAATCAATGTATACGTCAGTCATAGAGAAAGGTATCTAAACTTCCCGGAGCGGAAGAAGGTACGTCCACCAAAATGCCACTGCTGACGATGGACCAATCTGTTCAGAGATGATTCTAATTATATTGCAATTCTAGAATGCCAAATGAGTGACCCATTATCGTTTGAGATATCTACAATTTACGAAAGGGTATTCAGAACAGCAATTATCACAGTGTCTTTGTCATTGGTGTAGTTTACCCACCGATAATTTGAGTGTAACTGCAATTCTAACATAATCAATGTATAGTACAGCAATGGCTACAGATATTTACAATTGGCAGCACGGTACACGTTACATCCATCAACGGAACAATGCCGCTGTTGGATTAATCTGTTCAGTGATGATATATATTCAAGGGTAGATCTAGAAGGGTCAATGCTCACATAAGTTGCGGATAGAGACATTTAAAGTACCCAGTACGGCAATTTATGCGTCCACATGTTGAACACTGTAGCCTTTGGATAAATTTGTTCACTGATGATACAAAGCCCGCAGTATTTCAAGAATAATCAATGTCTATTACTGTGATGGCTAGACATTTATACAGTTCAAAGCACGGTAATTAGTGCAGTCATTAAACGAAGCATTGTGGCCGTTGGATTATCCAGGTCAATGATGATTCAGACGCTACATTAATTATAGGGTGGCAAAAGACTGACTCGCTATCGCTCCAAATATTAACAATTGACGAAGCAGTACTGCGTACCGTCATCTTCACAGTACTTTAGCCGTTGGAATAATTTCCGCACTGATAAGTTAAATTTTGCAGAAATTCCGGAATAATCTATACATAGCACAGTTGTTGCTGGAAATATCTACAACTGAGAGTACGACACTTATTACATGCGTCAGCAGTGCACTGTAGCCTCTGGATTAACATGCTCAATGGCGACATATATTCTATAGCAGTTCTAGATTAACAAGTGGCAGGTCCGCTACATCTCGGGACATTAACAATTGTCACAGCTGTACTGAGTACAGCCGTCATCACAGTGCATTGGCCGCTGAACAAATTTCTCCACTGATTATTGCAACTTCGCAACAATTCTACAATAATCAGTACAGAGTCCGGTTGTGGCTAGACAACCTTACTTATGACAGTACGGTACACAGTAAAGCAATGCGCAGTGCACTGTATCCGTTGTACTAAACTGTTCAAAGATGATTTAGGTTCCATAGCTATTCTAGAATGACAAAGGACAAATCTGATATTGCTCGAGATATTGAGAATTGACTTAAGAGTACTGAGTACAGCCATTATCACAGTAGTACTGCCGTTGGATTAACCTGTTCACTTATAATTTAAATTCCACAGTAGGACTAGAATAATCAATGTGTACATCTGTTGTGGACAGTGATATATGCAATTCCCAGTACGGTACTCAGTAAATCCATCAGCAGAACACTGTAGGAGTAGGATTAACCGGCACAATGACGATCTAGATCCCATAGCACCTCTAGAATGGCAAAAGACCGAACGTCGTACCTCGAGATAATAAAAATTGACATAACAGCACTGAGTACAGCCATCATCACAGTCCTCCGGGCGCTGGATTAATCTGTTCAGTAATGATTCTAATTCCACAGTAGCTCTAGAATGGTCAATATATACATAAGCTATGGATAGTGGTATCAACTATTCCCGGAACGGTAGATGGGACGTAGACCTATGAAGCAACGTAGCCGATAGTTTAAGTTGTACAGTGATGATCTAAGTACCCTTGCAATTCTAGCAAGACAAAGGCCTGGCGCCTAAACGCTCTAGGCATTAACAAGCGACGAGAATAGACCTATGAAGCAACGTAGCCGTTAGTTTAAGTTGTACAGTGATGATCTAAGTACCCTTGCAATTCTAGTAAGACAAAGGCCTGGCGCCTAAACGCTCTAGGCATTAACAAGCGACGAGACAGTACTGAACACGGTAATCTTCACAGTATTGTACTCACTGGATTAATTTGTTCACTGTTGATGCAACTTTCAACGCCAGTTTAGAGTAATCAATGTATATTACCTTTATAGCTGGAGATATTTGCAATTGGCAGTGCGGAGATCAGTGTCACCTCTAACAGACCACAGTAGCAATTGGATTAATCTGTTCAGTCATGAAATAAACTGCATAGCATTACAAAAATGATCAAGGGATGGCTCAATTTTCGATGGGGACATAGACGTATGTCAAAGGGGTATAGGTTACAGCCATCATTACTGTAATGTATACATTTGACTAATTTGTCCACTGACGATAAAAACTCAGCTGCGCCTCTAGAATAGGACATGCATCTTTCGCTTATGGCTGGAGACATTTGCAGTTGGCAAAACTACGCCTGGTACATCCACCAACACAGCACTGTAGCCGTCGGAGTAATCAGCTCAATGATGAACCTAATTATTGGTACATCCACCAACACACCACTGTAGCCGTCGGAGTAATCAGCTCAATGATGAACCTAATTCTACAGCAATTCTAGAATGATTAACATATACATCACAAATATTCAGTGATAATGACAATTGACAAGCCAGTACAGTTGGTTGCCATCCATACAATTCTACATCCATTGAAATAATCGGATCGCTGGTCGTGTAAGCTATTCAGCAATTCTGGTGCGATCAACGCCGGGAGCAATTGTCGCTGGAGAAATTGACATTTGTCAAAAGAGTTATGAGTACGGCCATTATAACTTTCCTGTTGCCATTTGATTAATTTGTTCACTGATGACCTATATTCCGCAGTAGCTCCAGAATAAGCAATGCATAGGTCTATTATGTCCAGAGATATTTACAGTTTACAGTACGGAAATTGGTAGATCCGACAACAGAGCACGCTAGTCATTGGTTTAATCTGTTTAGCGATGTCAATCCTATAGTTATTCTGGAGTGATAAAAGGCAGACACATTATGTCTCGCGAAATTATCAATGGACGAAGCAGTACTGAGTACAGCCGCTATAAAGTTTCCGCAGCCCTTGTGCTAATTTTTCCTGTGATGATACAAATCCGACGCCAGCTCTTGAATAATTAATGTATGTATCCGCTACGATTAGAGGCATTTACAATAGGCAGTACAGTAGTCCGATCATCGTCCTAGAGAGCACGGTACCGCTGTACTGATTTGTGCGCTCATGATTCATCCTCTACCGCGCTTCTAGAATGGTAAAAGGTTAGATCACGTACCTTCAGTGGCTTTGCCACACGAAAAAGCAGTACTGTGTGGCCATCACTACAACGTTGTAGCCATTGAGTTAAGCTGTTTGCGATCACCTAGTTTTTTGAACAATTGTAGAATGTTCACTGGAGGGAGCAGCTGTCGCTGGAGTCATTGACACATGTCTGAAGATTATTGATTACAGCCATCATTATTGTCTTGCAGCCATTTGATTAATTTTATCATAGGTGATTTATGTTCCACAGCTGCTCGAGAACAAAAAATGTATAATTCTGTTGTGGCTAGACATAGTTACAATTGGCAGTGCGATACTTGGTACATCCACGTACCGAACACAGTTGCCGCTGGATTTATCAGTTCACTGATGACTTAAGATCTATGGCAGCTCTAGAATGATCAATGTATAGTTCAAATATCGGTAGGGGCATTAACAAATAACAATACAGTACCGAGAATAACCATCAAAAGTGCAATATAATCGAATGATTATTCTGTTGGTTGACAATGAAGGTTCTATGCAAATTATAGAATAATCAATGTAGAGATGAGTTATTGCTAAACATAATTACAGTTGCCAGTACAATACAGGTACGTCCACCTACAGAGCACTGTAGACATTGGATTAATGTGTTCACTAATGGTTTGAACAGTATAGCAATCCCAGGATGACGACGGTTGTGTCAGATAACGTTAGTAATATTGCCAAATGAAAATACAGCACAGTTTAGCCGTTTACGCAACGCTACATCCATTGAATTTCTCTGTTGGCTGACCTTCTAAGTTCAGCAGCGAAAGTAGAATGACCAATCTAGAGACAAACTGCCGCCGTAAACATTGATATATCTCAATAGAGTGCAGCGTATACACACAAGAGAGCATTGTGATCGATTGATTTATATGTCGACTGATGTTCTAAATTCTATAGCAATATCAGAATAATGAATTTATAGGTTGGATATGGCTGGACACAGTTGCAATTGGAAGTACGATTCTTGGTTCGTCCACCTGTGGAGTACATTATCCGTATGATTGATCTGTTCACTGATGATTCCATCTCTGTAGCATTTGCAGAAACATAAACGAATAGATTTTATATCGTTAGTGATAGTGACAAATGACAATACAGTGCTGAGTGTAGCCATCTGCACAATAAAATACCCATTGGATTATTCTTTCTGCAGATCGTTTAAGTTCATCAGCAATTGCAGAATGATCAATGGAGAGAAGAACTGTCGCTGCAGACGTTGGCATATGTCAATGCAGAACAAAGAACAGCCATCATGACAGAACTGTATCCGACTGTTCAATTTGTTCACTGCTGATTTCGATATTATAGCAATTCTAGAATGACAACGGATACATTCGTTATCGCTCGAGACTTTCACAAATGGCAACACAGTACTAATTAGAGCAGTTAGCACAGCAATGCAGCCGTTGGATTAAATTGCTCACTGATGATTTAAATTCCACATCAGTTCCAGAATGACCAGTGTATAGGTTAATTACATTTAGTGGTATTGACAAACGAAAATACAGTACTGAGTGTAGCCGTCAACACAACATCATATCCGTTGCATACATCTGTTCGCTGTCCAACTAAGTTGTTAAACAATTGTAAAGTAACCAATGGACACGGCAGTTGTCGCTGGAGACATTGACATATGTCAATGCAGCACAGAGTACGGTCATGATTACCGTGCTCTGGCCGTTGCATTTATCTGTTCATTCATGATATATATTCCGCTGCATTTCAGGAATGATCAGTGCATATATCCGTTATGTGTATATATATAATTGGCTCTACGTTATTTAGTACATCAACCAACAGAGCACTGTAGCCATTGAATTAATATGTTCATTGATGTATATTCCATAGCATCATTAGGAAGACGGAAGGCAGACACATTATCGCTCGGGATATTAGCAATTTACAGCACAGTACAGAGTATAGCCATCATCACAGTACTGCAGCCGTTGGTCTACTTTGTTCACTGATGATGTAAATTCCATAGCAACTTTAGCATAATCAATGTATAGAACGGTCATGTCTTTGACATTTGCAGTTGACGATACAGTACTATGTATATCTACGAACAAAGCAATGTTGCGGCTGGGTTAATCTGTTCACTGACGACATATCTTCTACATCAATTCTAGAAAGGAAGAAATGAGATCTGTTACGCCACGAGACGTTAGCAATTGTCGAAACAGCACCGAGTACAGACATTATCTCTGTACTTTAGCCGATGGGCTAATTTGTTCACTGGTTACTTTAGTTTGACATCAGCTGTAGAATAACCAATGTACATTACGGGTATGGTTACTGATATTCAAAATTGACTGCACGGTACTTAGTACATCCATCAGCGGAGCACTGTAGCAGTTGAATTAAGCTGTTCAATGGTGATGTACATTCTATAGTAATTCTAGACTGACAAAAGGCAGATCCGATACATCTCGATATATTAGCAATTGACATAACAGTACAAGGTACAGCTGTTATCACAGAATTGCGGCCGCTGAATTAATCTGTTCGGTTATGATGTTAATTCCGCAGTAGTTCGAGAATAACCTATGTATATATCAGCCATTGCTAGAGACATTTAATGCTCCCAGTACGGTAGCTGGTACACACGCGAATATAATAATTTAGGCGTTGTGTTAAAACATCTATTGACGATTTAAACACTATTCCATTTCTAGAATGACGAAGGACAGACACATCATTGCTCGAGATATTAACAAGTGATGACACAGTACTGAGTACGGCCATCATCATGGTAATTTAGCAGTTGGAATAATTATTTCGTTGGTAACTTAAATTTAACGGCAATTATAAGGTACTCATAGTATAGTACGCCTAGGGCTGGATGTATTCGCAATTGTCTGTACGCTTCTCAGTACATAAAGCAATAGAGCACTGTAGTCGCTGGATTAATCTGTTCAGTGATGATTTAATTCCTATTTCAATTCAAGAATAACAAAGCACGGACCCATTACCGCTCAAGGCATTAACAATTGATGAAGCAGTACTGAGTACATGAAAGATCACAGTGCTGCAGCAGTTGGACTTATCTGCTCTCTTATGATGTAAATGCCAGAGCAAGTCTAGAGCAATCAATGTATTGTACGGTCATGGCTAGGAATATTTACCATTGAAAAGGAAGTAGTATGTGCAACCATCATGACGGTACTGTGGCTGCTGCATTAATCTGTCCTGTGAAGATATAGATTCCACGGTAGGTCTTGAATAATCAATGTATATGTCAGATAAGGCTAGAGATATTTACAGTTCCAACTACTGCAGTTGGTACATCCACCAATGCAGGAGAGTAGCCATAAGGTATATCTATTCAGAAACTATTTAACGTCCACAGTTATTCTAGAATAATCTACGTAAAAATCATTCATGTATACAGGCATATAAAATACCCAGCACCGTAGATTATACATCCACTAATACAGCAGCGTAGCCGCTGGATTAGAGTGTTCAGTGATGGTTTATGTTCTATGTCACATCTAGGATGACAAAGGGCTGTCCTATTATATATCGAGGCATTACCAGCTGACATAACAGCACTGTGTACAGCCATATTATCTGTAATGCAGCCGATGGATTAATCTGTCCACTTATGACTTAAGTTCCACAGTCGTTCAAGAATAATCATTGTATAAATCAGTTATCGCTGAAGTTATAGGTAACTGCATGTGCGGTAGCAGGTGCATCCACCAACAAAACACAGAAGCTGTTGGAATATTCTGCTAAATGGTGATTTATATTCCACAGTACATATAGAACGACGAATGTATATATAGGATTAATCTTATCAGTCATGTTTTAAACAATATTGCAATTCTAAGATGACAAATGACTTGCTCTTCATCGCTCTAGATATTAACAACTGATGAAATGGTACAGACAACGGCCATAATCACCGTAATGTAGCCGCTGAGTTAATTCTTTCACTGGTTACCTAAATTCCAAGGCAAGTCTAAAGTAATCAATGTATAGCCCAGTGTTGTCCGAGATATTTGCAATTGACAGTGCAGTTCTTACTACACAATCGTCAAAGCACTGTAGCCGCTGGATTAACATGTTCAATGACGACTGAAGTTCCATATCCATTCTAGAATGAGAAAAGACAGATCCGTTACATCTCGAGATATTTACAATTGACGTTACAGTGCTGCAGCCGTTGGATTTGTATGTTCACGGAAGGTTGAAGTTCCACGACAATTCTAGAATAATCAAGGCATACATCACTAATGTCCAGCGATGTATACGACTTGCAATACGGTAATATTTACAATCACTAATAGATCACTGCAGCCGATGGAATAATATGTTGAGTGATGACATACATCCTACTGTAATCCTCTAATGGCGAAGGGTTTACCCAATACTGCTCTAGACATTAACAAGTGACAAAACAATACTGATTACAACCAACAAAACAATGCTGTATCCGTTAGATTACCTTGTTCACTGGCGTTGTAAGCTCCAAAGAAAGCCTAGATCAATCAATGTATGGTACGGTAACGGCAAAAGGTATTTGCAGTTGCCAGTACAGTTCATATTACATCCGCAACAGAGTACCTTTGCCGTTCGATTAAACTGCTAATTGATGATTTAGATTCTGCAACCATTCTGCAATGAGAGAAGAGAGATCCCTTATAGCCCGAGGAGTTAGAACCGCCATCATCACAGTACTGCAGCCGCAGGAATAACCTGTTCATTGATTACTTGAATCCCACAGTGGCTCGAGAATAATCACTGCATACGTTAGTTCTGGACGGAGATATTTACAACTCCCAGTACGGTAGCTGTTACTTCCACCGAGAGGGCAATGCAACCATTGGTTAAATCTGTTCAGTGATTATTTAGTTCCTATTGTAATTCGAGAATCACAAAGGTTTGACCAATTATCGCTCGGTGTATAAACGTTGACCAAACAGGTCTGTGTAGAGCCATCAGCATGGTACCTTAGCCTTCGGAATAATTTGTCCTCTGGAAATTTATATGTAACAGAAATTCTACCGTAATGAATGCACAGATGGTTTGTTGCTATAGATGCTTTAAATTGAAAGTACGGTACATAGAACGTCCATTAAATGTTGACTTAGGTTCTATAGCAATTCCAGAATGACAAAAGACAGATCCGTCCTATCTCGAGCTAATAAAAATTAGCATAACGTTACTGAGGTCAGCCATCATAACTGCGCTGCAGCTGCTGGATTAATGTGTCCACTGTCCACTTATATTCCACAGTATCTACAGAATAATTCATGTATACATCAGTTACACCTTGAGATATTTGCGGTATGCGGTTCCCATTACGGTAGGCGGTACTCTCACCAATAATGCGCTGTAGCCGTTGTATTTATCTGTTCAGTGGTAATTTGGATTCATAGGCAATTCTATAATGGCAGAACACTGATCCGTCATGTGTCGAGATAATTACAATAGACATTACAGTACTTAGATCCGCCATCATCACAATACTCTGGCCGTTGGAAAATTCTCTCACTGATAAACCAAAATTACGCAGCAAATCAGTAATTATCAGTATATGTTACACTTATGGCTAGAAGTATTCGCAAATTGCAGTCCGGCACTTTGTACATCCACCAACATTGCGCTGTAGAAGTTGGACTAACACTTTCCAAGGCGATATATTCTCTATAGAAATTCCAGAACGACAAAAGTCAGATGCGTTGTAGGTCGAGTCACTAGCAGTTGACGCGAAAGTGCTGAATACAGCTATAGTCAGAATTCCTTAGACTCTGGGCCAGCGCCTTCACGGGGAACGTAATTTTAGCATCAAATCTAGAGTAATTAATATATAGGACGGTTAATGCCCAAAATACTTACAAATGACATTGCGGTAACTAGTACGTCAATGAACTGTGCCATGTATCCTATGATGATTTAGATACTATAGCAATTCTAGGATAACAAAAGACATATACGTTACAGCGCGAGGCATTAGAAGTTGACGAAGTAGGACTGGTACAGCCATTACTAGAGTCCATAAGCTGTTGGACAAATTTCCTTACTGTTAACCCAAATTTTACAGAAACTCAATAATAATCAATGTATAGTACGGTTGTGGCTAGAGAAATTTGCAATTGACGGAGAGGAACTTAGTAAATCCACAGGCAGAGGACTGTAACCGTTGACCTAGCCTGTAGAGAGATACCTCTGATTCTATTTGCAATTCTGGAATGGCAAGACGCAGATCCGTTCTTGCTCGAGATAGTAACAATTGAGTTAACAGTCCTGAGATTAGCAATCACAATAGTCCTGCAGCCGTTGGTTTAATCAGACCACTGACAACTAAAGTTCCACAGAAGTCCTAGAACAATCAACGCATACATAAGTCATGGTTAGAGAAATTTACAACTCCCAGTATGCTACTTAGGACCTCCACCATCAAAGAAATGTTGCCGTTGGATTAGTCTGTTCGCTGGAGACGTACATCGTACAGCAGTTCTAGTGCGAAAAGATACAGATACATTAACCCCCGCGATATTGACAACTGACAAAGCTGTACTGATTGCCGCTATCGAAACAGTAACGTAGGCGTTGAAGTAAATTCGTCAGTGACGAATCAAATTCCACAGCCATTCTAGAATAAGCAATGAATATTACGGCTATGGCTAGCGATGTTTACAATAGACAGAACGTTACAAACTACATTGATAAAAGACCTAATCAACCTAGCCCTCCGAGACCACTGTTGCTGGTCTACACAGGGCGAAGCTGATTGTATTAGAGAACAGTAGAGCGCAGAAGTTTTCCTTAAAGCAGTGAATATCACATAAGTCAAAGCGCACCAAACCTAACATAACCCAACCTAACCTAACCCAACGTAACCTAACTCTATGTAAAGTGCCGCCGACACTATTGCAGGCCTCCACTTTGCTCAGCGGAGTACAGTAGAGCACAGTAGAGCGCCGAAATCCACCGAACAGCAGGGTACAGCACAGAAGTCGAAGCTATCCTAAACAAACCATACACAACCTAACATAACCAAACGTAACTGAACTCAACCAAACGTCCCGCGACAAACACTGCTGGCGTCGCCAGAGCCGGACAGAGTATAGTTGAACACAGTAGATCCAAGGAATCCATAGAACAGCAGTGAATAGCACAAAAGTCAAAGCTATACTAACTTAATCCAACCTAACCTAACATAAACAAACGCAGCATGACTCTACCAAACGTGCCGCGGCCACTGTTGTTGCCCACCTATGAGCCAAGCAGAATGTGGTAGAGCACAATAGAGAGCAGGTAACCGCAGAAAAGCAGTGTGTAGCAAGAAAGTGAAAGGTATCCTAACCAAACCTAACCTAACCTAACACAAGCGAACGTAGCATAACTCAAACCAACGTGCCGCGACCACTATTGCTGGTCTCCACAGTGCCAGCCAGAGTGCAGTAGGGCGACGTGGAAAATAGAAACCCTCCTAATAGCAGTGTATAGCATAAAAGTCAAAGCTATCCTAACAAATCCTAACGTAACATAGCATAACCAAACGCAAAATAACTAAACCTAACCTGCCACGACCTCTATTTCTGGCCTCCACTGAGTCCAGCAGAATATAGTAGAGCAGAGTAGAGCACAGAAATCCACAGAATAGCTGTTTGCAGCACAAAAACCGATGCTATACTGACCTAGCTTAAGCAAACGTAACATAACCAAACGCAAACATGCTCAAAGCAACGTGCCGCGACTACAATTGCTGGCCTTCACAGACCCATCCATATTATAGTGGAGCACCGTAGAGCGCAGAAATCCACCGAATAGCAGTATATAGCACAAAAGTCAAAGCTATTCTAGCCGAACATAGCCTAACTTAACTTAACTAAACGTAACTAAACTCAACCCCTAACACCTGGCGGCCACAACTGCTAGCGTCAACGGAGCCGGGCACCGTATTGTAGAGCAGAGTAGAGTTCAGAGATCCATAGAACAGCAGTGTATATAACAGAAGTCAAAGATACCCTCACCTAACTCAACCTAACTTAAACTAGCCGAAACTAAACTAACCCAACCTAACGAGACCTCTACTTTTGCCGTCCCCTGAGCTAAGCAGAATATAGTAGAGGATAGTAGAGCTCTGAAATTCACAGGATAGCAGCGTGCAGCAAAAAAGGCTATGCTATCATAACCCTACCCTTCCTTTACTTTCCTTTACCTCAAAAAAATGCTTTGGGCGAAATCTTCCAAGTGAACCCGGCCCACCTAGGGGAGGGGGCAGGTTTATGTGGGATTTTCACCCACTAAGACCCCCACGATCGCCATCCGGTCGAGCATATGAGCGCCCTGGCCTTCGCGGCGGCGCAATTGCTAGGGCGTCACCGCGAAGCAACCGAAGTTACATCCAGGCGCGACGCGATGTCGCACCTGGCACAACCATATCCGTACGCACGGGCCGGGACGTTTACATGCACGCAGCATACGCATACACCCGCACACCAACCACGCATACCCAGCGGACGCCGCGCAACCACCATGACGCTCCGCGCGCCCGGACCACGGTTTCTCCAACATACGGGCCCACACCCGCCTTTCCGCGGTCTCCCTTCTGTTGGTTACAACGGGCGAGGGAGGTGGTACTCCCGGCCGTAGGTACAGAGTGGCTAGCGATTGAGGAGGGCTAACGCTTCAACTCATACGGCTGGACGTGCGGCGACAGCGGTCGCTGCGCTCGCAGCTTCCACCGCCCTACGCGCGCGGATCACGCGCCCCGCCTGCGGGCTCTCCGCGCATCCTCCTTCCTTAACATAACCGCCTCGCAGGTGGGGGCCACCGCACGCCACGCACCTACGATTTCCGGCACTTACGCAATGACGACGGAAAGATATAGATCCGTGCCCACCACGCGACGTAAGACCCGGCGCTCTCGGGCCCACGCCAGATATTCCTACAGCTTGTGCTGCGCCGTGTCCCGCCCTTCATCGCAGCGATGACACCGTGCATCACGTTCGCGTCCGATACGACACAGTTACATCCCGAATCATCAGTACCCGGTTAGCACCTGCGTCAGATGGAACGTGTGCCGTCTGTCGCTGCGCGCCCACGCATTCAGCACAGGGAGCAAAGCACCGACCGGCCGGTGCCGCCGGTTGCTCGGCTTCCCAGCCTAGCTCGCCACGCTGCATCAGGGACAGACGAACTTTCACCACAACAAACCGTCTCCTTCTTCAGGAGCACCGTTGCCACCCTGGTGGAGGAGTCCGTAGATACTGGCACACGCCAGCTAGAAGTTCGTATGGTGGTGCACTCGCCAGGGCTATCGCCGCATCGTGAGAAGTCGTGCGGTAGCCGCGCATGACCCTGATCGCCAGCCTGCGAGCAACTGGCCGGATAATCGTCCGAATGCGCGAATTAGCGTCCAGCTCGTTCGCCCAGATCGGAACTCCGTCAAGGGCCACTGAGCGAACGACTCCCGTGTAGAGGCAGCGCACCCTCCCTTCTGGCCCACTCAGGTTGTGGGGCAGGCGACGCAGCGCTCCCGCTACTCACTCCAGGCGGGGATCCAACGCGAGAAAGTTTTCGTCGAACTTCCAGCGGCTATCGAGGACGAGGCCGAGGTAATTCATCCCGTCCCGTACCTCGATCACGACATATGCCAAGCGCATACGTGTGTGGGGCGGATTCCCCCGGGAACGACGCCAAAACCACTTTGCCTCGGTCTTCTCGGGGAGGTGCTCAACCCCGGCCGCTGGATGCTACATGCGACGAGGGCCACGCTAAATTCCGCGCGCAGCGTGGCCTTTTCGCATCCCAACCCGGCGGCCATCACCAGCGTGTCGTCCGCGTAACACGTCAAGCTTAGGCCGCGGGTAGTACGGTAGTACACAACACAGCGACGTACGCGACGTCCCGGAGCATCGGACCGAGCACCGATCCCTGTGGAACCCCGCAGTTCATCGCCCGAGGTTCGTTCGAGTATCGTCCGTTACACTCGATCGTGCGCGCCGCCAAGTAATCGCCATTCACCCTCACAAGGTATCGGGGAACCCGCTGACAACACCAGGAATCACCGGATGGCGGCCAAGGGCAGGGAGATGAAGGCGCTGGCGATATCGCCTCCGACAGCCAGCACCACACCACCCCGAAGCCCGGCAGCCTCCGACAGGGTTTGAACGCGCTCAATCGCGTTGAGCTTCGTCCAACCCGGCCGGAATATGAAATGGTTGCCGCAGAGATAATGACATGCGTGCGACAAATGCTCTCGGACACGGGCGGCTAAAACGCGGTCGAACAGCTTGCGCGCCACGTCCAGCCGACATAACGACCGGTATGTTTTCGGAGATTCAAGCGGCTTCCCCGGTTTGGGGATCAGCACGACCCTTGCTCTCTTCCAACACACCGGGACGCGATCGGTCTTGGAACATCTGTCGGACAGCCGACACAACCGGACGCCGCACGCATCCAGGGGCAGTGGAAAGGCACTTCCCGTGATGACGTACGGTCCGGGATCAGTTCTCCTCTCCCCCATCCTATCGGCCGCATGGCCCAACTCCTCGCACGAGACCCCCACCTCGTCGGACGTTCCGGCCATGCCCGATGGCAATCCCCTCCACACAAACCCTCCTCCACCAACAGCGGTAATTGGGTATCGATCATCCGCGGCAGGAGCTCGTGGCCAATACGCGCGTTCACCGGGGGGGGGGAGGGGTTGCCCTCAACTTCCACATAGCTAACTTATAGGTGCGCCCCACGGACCGCTCTCGAGCGTCGCGTGGATCTCGACCCACTGCCGATATATGGCTCTGCGTATCTCCTTTAGGGGAGAGCCCGCCACGGATCTGTACACGCGGTACAGGCGCGCGACTCCTTCGGCGGACACCACGCGTCGTCGACGACGCGCCAAGTATACAGCTCCTGGAGCTGCGCGATGTCGTCCGACCACCAGGACACTGTGCCTCGTGACGTTGTCTCCCGCACCCGCGTCATGGCGGCGTCGCACGCTCGCGTCATCGCCGCCCGTCGCCGCTCGGCACAACGACTACGCCGCCGGCGTCCCCATCTGCCCAGGCGACGACCTGGGCGACCGCGACGAACAGGTCGCAGTCGTGGCACTTGAGCGCCCATAGCGGCGCGATAGCGTTCTGCCCTCAACCAGAGTGCTCCCGGCCGGTGCGATGAATGGCGGCTAGCGCCATTGCGATGAGGAGGTTGTCGCTACGTGTCTCCACCTCCACCGCCTACAACCAGTCGGTCACCCGCCGCACGGCGGCCGGCGATGAGAACGACAAGTCCACAATGGACGTGCCTTTCCACCGGAAGCACGTGTTTACGGATACCCGTATGAGCAACCGAATATCAAATCACGCGGCCCAATCTTGCAGAGCCTCGCCTATCGCGTATGTTCGCGGGGAGTCCCAACCCACGCAGTGGGCATTGAGTTCCCCCAGGAACATAACCGGCCGAGTCGAGTATCCGTTGAGGGAAATTCCGAGTACGTCCAGGTACATCTCGCACGAAGAGCGGCCATGGTGGGTGGCGACGTATCACCCCATCATAACGACGTAGTTCCAGGAGACCGCCACGATGCCCTCATCACTCTGAAGCAGCGTGATGCTGCAAAAGCCATAGCTACCATAATCGAACCATACCGAACCTAACCTAACCAAGCGTTATATAACCCAAACTAACTTGTCGCGACCACTATTGCTGTTCTGCCTGGAGCCAAGCAGGGTATTGTAGCGTACTGCAGGGCGCAGAAAGCTACCGAATCGTAGTGTGCAGCACAAAAGCCAAAGATGTGGTAACCCAAGATAACCTAACTTCACACATCCAAACGTAACATATCGCAACCTAACGAGACGAGACAACTACTGCTGGCCACCAAGAGCTACGCAGAATGGAGTTGAGCACAGTACAGCCCTGACATCGACACAATAGCTGTGTATAGTACAAAAGTCGAAGATATCCTAAGCAAACATGACCAAACATAACCTAACGAATCTTAACATAACACAACCTAACGTAACGCGACCACCATTCCTGGCACCCACGAACCAAAGCAGATTATAGTAGAGCACCTTGGTGGGCGCAAATCCACAGAACAGAAGTGCATAGCGCAAAAGTCATAGCCACCCTGACCTAACCTAACCTAACCGAACACAACCAAATTTAGCGTATTGCTACATATCGCGCAACGACCACTATTCCTGGCCTGCCCAGAGGCAAGCAAAGTATAGCAGAGTAATGTAGAACGCAGACATGCACGAAATAGCAGTGTATAGCACAAAAGGCAAAGACATCCTAACCAAATCTCTCCTAACATGACCAAACCAAACGTAGCCTTACTGAACCTATCGTGCCGCGACCACTATTGCTGTCATCCCCTGAGCCAAGCAGGATATAGTAGAGTACATTAGTGCGCAGGAGTCCACAGAATGGCTGTGTGTAGCAAGGAAGCCGGTGTTACCATAACCAAACCTAGCTAAACGTAACATAGCCAAACGCACCCTAACTCAACGTTTCGTGCCGCGACCACTGCTACTGTACTTCACTGAGCCAAGCAGAATATGGTTGAGCATAGTAAGGAACAGGTATCGAACGAATAGCAATGCATAGCGCAAAAGTCAACGCTATCCTAACCAAACCTTACCTAACCTAACCTCATCAAACGTAACCTATCGCAAACTAACGTGCCGCGATATCAACTGCTGGCTTCCCCACTGACAAGCAGAATAGAGTTGAGAATAGAGTACAGCGCCGATATCGACCGTACAGCAGTGAAAAGCACAAATGTCATAGCAATCTTAACCAAACATAACCTAGCCTGTCCTAACCGAACGTAACATAACTGTGCCTAACATGCCGCGACCACTATTCCTGGCATCCACAGAGCCAAGCCGGATATAGTAGAGCACAGTGTAGCGCAGATATCAAACAAACAGCAGGGTACAGCAGAAAAGTCAAAGCAACCCTAACCAAACATAACAAATCGTATTATAACCAGACGTAACATAACTCAACTTAACGCACCGCGTCCACAGTTACTGTACCTCCCTGGGCCAAGCAGAATAGTGTTGAGCACAGTAAAGCGCCGATATCAAACGCATCGCAGTGAATAGCAGAGAAGTCAAAGCTACCCAAACCAAACCTAACCAAACGTAACACAGCCAAACGTAAGCTAACTATATTTAACGTCTCGTGACCACCATTGCAAGCCTCCGGAGATCCAAGCAGGACGTGTCATAGAAGAGCAGGGCTCAGAAATCCATAGAATAGCCGTGTATAGCAGAATAGTCGAAGTTATCCTAGCCTAACCCAAACTAGCCTAACCTATCCGAACGTAACATAACTGCACATAAGGTTCCTCGACACTATCGGTGGCGTCCCCAGAGATATGCAGAATATGATAAAGCACAGTAGAACGCAGAAATCCATAGAGTAGCAGAGTTTAGCGCGAAAGTCGAAGTAATCCCAGCATTACCCAAACAAACCGAAGCTAACCGAACGTAACATAACTCAACCTAACGTGCCGCAGCCAACATTGCAGGCCACTTCAGAGACAAGCAGAACATATTAGAGGAGAGCGGAGCGCAGAAATCCTTAAAATAGCAGTGTATAGCAGAAAAGTCGCATCCACCTTCACTTAACTCAAGCTAACCTAACCTATACGAACGCACCATAGCTCTACATCTCGTGCCTCGAATGCTGTTGCTGGCTTCCCAGGAGAAAAGCAGAATGTAGTAGAGCACCGTAGATCACAGAAGTCCACCGAATAGCAGTGTGTAGCACGAAAGTCAAAGCTATCATAGCCAAACATATCCTATCCTAACCTACACAAACGTAACCTAACTCAACCTAACGTGCAGCGACCACAACTAATGGACACCCCAGATCAAGGCAGAATATTATAGAGCAGGGTGGAGTACAGATCCGCCAAGGAGAAGTGCATCGCACAAAAGGAAGCCCTATCCTCGCCATACCTAACCTCACATAACATGTTCAAACGTATCATATCACAACCAAACGTACCGCGACCACGATTCTTGGCGTCCCCAGAGCCAAGCAGAATACACTAGAACGCAGTATAGCACAAACGTCAAAAACACATTAACCCAACCTGACCTAACCTAGCATAACCAAACGTAGCCTAACCAAACCTAACGTTCCGCGACCACCATTCTGAAAGTCCCATGAGCCAAGCAGAATATAGTAGTGCAAAGTAGAGCGCAGAGACCCACAGAAAGCAGTGTTCTGCACAAAAGTCTAAGCTAGGCTAACCTAACCCAACGAAACCTAACATAGCTTAACGTAACTTAACGAAAACTAACGTGCCGCGAACACTATTGCTGTCGTCCCCTGAGCCGATATATAATAGGCATCCACAGAGCCAAGCAGAATATAGTAGAGCACAATAGGGCGCAGGAGTCCTCAGAATAACAGTGTATTGCACAAAAGACAATACCACCCAAACCTAACCAAATCTAACCTAACCGAACCGAATTCAACCTAACTCAGTATATCGTGTGACGGCCACCATTCGTGGCCTCCACAGGGCCAAGCGAGATATAGTAGAGCACAGTAGAGCGCAGAAATCCACCGAATGGCAGTGTATAGCACAAAAGTCAAAGCAATCTTAACCAAATCTTACCTAACCTAACGTAACCAAATGTAACGTAACCCAACCTATCTTGCCGCGACCACTATTCCTGGGGTCCTCAGGGCCAAGCAGAGTATAGTAGAGCATATTAGAGCACAGAAGTCCACAGAATAGTAGTGTATAGCGGAAAAGCCTTAGCTAAAATGGTCTATCCCAACCTAACAGAACCTGGCCAAACGCAACGTAGCAAAACCTGACGTGCGGCGAGCACTATTGCTGGCCTCCCAGGGCCAAGCAGAGTACAGTAGCGCACAGTTAAGTGCATAAATGCACCGAATCTGTGTGTACAGCACGTAAGTCAAGACCATCCTAACCAAACCTAGCCTAACCTACCACAGTCAAACGTAACCGAACTCCGTACATCGTACAGCGGCCACAATTGCCGCCTTTCCAGAGCCAAGCAGGATATACTGGAGCTCGGCAGAGCACAGAAGTCACCGAAATGCAGTGTATGGCACGAAAGCCGAAGCTATCCTAACCAGTTCTAACCTAACCTAACCTATCCTAACGTAACCTAACTCAACATACCGTGTTGCGCCCAAAATTGATGGCCGCTACAGAGACAGGCAGAATACTGTAGAGCAGAGTAGGGTGACAAAGGTATGACCCACTATCGCTCGAGATATTTGCTGTTGAACAGACAGTGCTGAGTGCAGCTACCATCACTGTACAGCATCGGACGCACTCATCGGTCCACTGATGATGTATATTCCAATGCCAGTCCAGAAAAATGAATGCATGGTACGGCTACGTCTATATACACTTATAATTGCATGTACGTTTCTTAGTATATCCGTCGAGAGTGGACTGCAGAATTGGATTTTCCTGTTCAATCATGACTTATGTTCCTCTGTAGTGCTAGAATTATCATTGCATGCATGTGTTACGGTTGGAGATATTTACATTTCCTGGTACGGTAGCGTGTACGTCCACCAATTAGGCACTCTAGCCGTTTGATTCATCCGTTCAGTGATGGTTTAAGTTCTATTTCAATTCTAGGATGACAAAGGACTGTCCCATTATCTTTCGAGACGCTAACAATAGATGAAACAGTTATGAGTACAGCCATAATCACAACACCTTTGCCGTTGGATTAAATTGTTTACTGATAACTGAAGTCTAACAGCAATTCTAGAATAATCACTATATAGTAACGTTATGGCTCGAGACATTTAAATTTCCGAGAACGGTATGTGGCACGTGCACCAACAGAGCACTGTAACCATTGGAATATTCTCTTCATTGATGGCTTACACTCTATTGCAATACTAGAATGACGAAGGACTAACCCATTATCGCTCGAGGTATTACCAATTGATGAGAGAGTACAGAGTACAGCCATCATCACAGTATAGTAGTCGCTGGATTAATTTTTCCACGGATGACGTTAATCCAAAGCAAGCCTAGAGTAATCAATGCATTGCACGGTTATTGCTAGGGACATATGCAATTGACACTACGGTTCTTATAAGACCCGTCATCGGATGTCTGTGGCCGTTGGAAATTTCTGTTGAATGATGATTATACTTCTGTGGAAATTCTAGAGTACCAAGAGACAGATATACTAACGCTCGAGATACTAACAGCCGACAATACTGTTCTAAGTATAGGTTCATGACGGAAATTTGGCCGTTGCGTTAATTTGTCCACTGATGAATTAGTTTCATCAGATGTTATATAATAATCAATGTATACATCAGTTGCGGCTGGAGATATTTACAATTCCGAGGACTGTAGTTGTTGCGTTCGCAAATAGGGCACAGTTGGGCTTTGGATTTATATGCTTAGGGATGAATTAATTTCCACATTAGTTGTAGCACAATTCATGTATACATCAGTTACGGCAAGAGATATTTAGTGTTCCCAGTACTGTAGTTGTTACATCGAGCAATAGAGCTCTGTAGCCTTTGGATTAATATGTACAATAGTGATGTAGATCCCGTATGAATACCAGGATGACAAGAGGCAGATCCGTTAGAGCTCGAGGAATTAACAACGTACGACGCAATACCCAGCACAGCCATCATCACATTACTGCAGCCGTTGGATTAATCTGTTCAGTGATGGTGCAAATTTCAATGCAAGTCCACAGTAATCTATGTGCACTTCAGTTATGGCACGAGATATTTACAATTCTCGGTACGGTTGCTCGTACATCCAGCACAAGAACACTGTAGCCGATGGTTTAATCTGTCCAAGATGATTTAGAATCTATTGCACTTCTAGAATGGCAAACGCCTTGCCCATAATCTCTCGAGATATTAGCAAACGACGAAACAGTAGAGAGTACTGCCACCGCTGCTTTACTGTAGACGTTGCGATAGCGTGCTCACTGATGGTTTAAATTCCACAGGAGCTCCAGATTAATCTACGTATACAATGGTTATGGACAGAGATATTTAAAATTCCGTGTACGGTAGTTGGTGTATCCGCCAATAGAGCACTGTTCCCGTTGGATTAATCGGTTGAGGGATGATTCTGATTCCATAGCAATTCTAGAATCCCAGTGGACGTACCCAATGTTGGTAGAGACATTAACAATTGACAGTAGGGTACTGAGGACAGCCTTCGCCATAGTACTGTAGCCGTTGGAATAATTTTATCACTGATGATATAAATACCTCAGCCATTCTAGAATAATCAGTGCATAGGGCGGTAGCGGCGTGGGATATTGCACAACTGACAGGACAGTACGGTACCCAGTACATACACCGAAACAGCTTTGTAGCCGATTGACTATGCTGTATTGTGACGATTTAGGTCTTCTAGCAAACCTGCGGTGACTAATCACAGATCAATTATATCTCAAGCCATTAACAATTGTCATAGATGTATTGGGTACAGCCATCATCACAGTGATGTAATTGTTGGATTAATTTGACCACTAATGGTATACGTTCTGCAGCATTTCCAGAATAGTCAATGAAAGTACGGATATGGCTAGAGATATTTACAATTGAGCGTTCGGTACATGGTACATACAGTAACAAAGCATTGTAGCCGTCGGATTAATCTGACCATTGGTGAATTATGTTTTACAGTAATTCTAGAATAACGGCCGAAGTATCCATTACCGATGGAAACTTTAACAGTCGACAACACGGTACTTAGTTTGGCCATCGCCACAATAATGTTGCGCTTCGAATAATTTGCTTATAGATGGTTTAAGCTCCATAGCCGATCCAGAATGATCAATGTGTGGTACAGTTATTGCTGGAGATATTAGTAACTAACACTACGGTACTTAGTAATTTCACCAAGAGAGCACTGTTTCCGTCGGATTAATGTGTTCACTGATGTACTATATTCTACAGCAATTCTCCAATGAAAAAGGACAGATGCATTATCCCACTGGATATAAACAATTGACAACACGGTACTGATGACAGCCACAATGAGAGTATGGTAGCCGTTGCATTACTTATCCCACTGATTACATGAGTTTCAAAGAAATTCTGGAATAACCTACCAATAGAACGGTTATGGCTTGTAACACTTACAATTGGCAGTACGGTACTTAGTACACCTACGAACAGAGCAGTGCTCTAGTTACATTAATTTGCACACAGATGAAACATTTACTACAGCAATTCTAGTATGAAAAATGCAGATGCATTATTTCTTGTCATATTTGTAATTGACAATACAGTACCGAGTGCAGTCGTCATCACAGTATTGCAGCCGTTGGGTTACTTCTCCCACCGATGATATAATTTACAAAGCAACTCTGGAAACACGTATGTATATTATAGTTATGGCTAGAGACATTTACAGTTGATATTACTGCTAATGCCTCATCTACCAACAGAGCACTCTTTCCGTTCGATTAATCTGTTGACAGATGATTTATATTCTACAGCAGTTCCAGAATGAATAATGCAGGTCCATTGTACCTCGACAAATTTGTAACTGACAACACAGTACAGGGTACAGCCGTCACCACGGTGCAGTAGCGTCGTATTAATATGCTCATTGGAGACTTAAATTCCGCAGACATTCTATGATAACAATGTATGGCACTGCTATGGCTAGACAAGTTTGCAGTTGATACTACGTTGCTTAGTGCATCCTCCAAAAGATCACTTTAGTCGTTGGATTAATATCTTCGTTGACGACTTATATACTACAGATATAGTAGAATGAAAAATGAGTATCCATTTTGACTGGAGAAATTTGCATTTAACGACACAGTAGTGAGTACAGCCGTCAGCACAGTACTGCGGACGTTGAGCTACCCTGTTCACTGATGATGAAAATTCCAAAACAATTCTCGAATAACCATTGTATACTAAGGTTATGGCTAGTGATGTTTACAATTGTCAGAACGGTAAACAGTACATCCACCAAAACAGCACTGGTCTCGGAGGATTAATCTGATCAATGGTTATTTAGATTTTGTAGCAAGTCCAGAATGACAATGTACAGATACATTACCTCGCCGGGCAATATCAATTGACATAGCGCGAGTGAGTGCAGACATCATTACACTACTGCGGCTGATGGATTAATCTCTTCACTGGTGACATAGATACTGCAGCTATTCCAGAGTGAAAAATGTCAGAGCCACTATGCCATGAGGTATTGGCATTTGACAATACGGTTGTGGGTACAGACATCATCGCAGCAATGTTGCCGTTGGATTGCTTTTGTGACTCAAGACGTAAGTTCCGAAGCAATTCCAGAAATACTAAGCATAACGGTCATGGCTAGTCACATTTGCAATTGATAGAACGGAACTTTACAGAACTACCATCAGAGAGCTGTTGCCATTGGATTAATCTGTTCACTGATGACGTAAAATCTGCAGCATTTCTGGAATGAAAAAGGACACGTCAATTACTCCTCGAGATATAAACAATTAACAACAACGTACTAACTACAGCCGTCATTACATTACAGTAGCCGTTGGATCATTTGTTCACTGGTGATGTAAATTCCAAAGCTGTTCTAGAATAGTAAATATACGGTACGGGTATAGTTAGTGATATTCGCAATTGAGAGTACGGTACCTAGTACATCTACCAACAGGGCACTGCTGCCGTTCGAGTAACATTTTCACTGATAATGTATACTCTACAGCAATTCTGAAACGTCAAAGGACAGGGACATTATACCTCGAGACATTTGTAGTTGGTAACACAGTCCTGAGCACAGCCATCGTAACTGTGCTGTAGGCATTGGGTCATACGTTCACTGATGATGTAAATTACAAGGCACAGTGATGATACGTACTCCATTGCTAATCTAGAATGGCAAAGTGCTGACCCGTTATCGCTCGAGATATTAACAATGGCGGAAGCAGTTCTGAGTACAGCCATCGTCACAGTACTTTACCAACAGGAGAAATTTGTCCACTTGTAACTCAAATTTCGCTGCTATTCTAAACTAATAAATATATAGCACCGTTGTCGCTAGTGACA
>NW_016914959.1:0-2014 GCF_001483705.2 Eufriesea mexicana
CTCATCACGATATTAGCCGAAAATGAATATAAAATTGAACTTTACGGTCAGATACAATTGCAACTCAATGGCTATAGCAAACAAAGGGAATCTTTCCTCCTTATACATTCAGAGAAAATTGCTCACCACGATATTAGACAAAAAAGACAATATAATTTGTCATATCAGTCAGACTATATTGCATTGCAATGGCTACGACAAAACAATATATTGATACGGCTTATATATGCAGGAAACCTTGCTCAAAACCATATTACTCGGAGATTTCATTAAAATGGAGCTTTTCGGGCGGATTCGAATGCATTGCAATGGCTATAGCAAACCAATAAGATCTTTCCTCCCCATTTAAGAATAGCCTGCTCACCACGATATTAGCCGAAAATGTCAATTGAATTGTGCTTTTCAGACAGATTCTATTGTAATGCATTCGCTATATCGCACGTATAGAATCTTTCCTGCGCATTTATACACAGAAGTTTGCTCACCACGATATTAGGCGTAAATGTCAATAAAATTGAACTTTTCATTCATATGCTGTTGCAAACAAATATCTATCCAAGCCAATAGAATCTTTCCTCCTTATTTACGCAGAAAGGTTTGCTCACCACAATATTACACGTAAATGTCAATAAAATTGCCTTTTCGATCATACACTATTGCAATGCAATGTCTATAGCGAACCAATAGGATCTTTCCTCCTTATTTATGCAGAAAAGCATGATCACCACGATATATGTCGAAAATGTTAATAGAATTGAAATTTTCAGTCGGATTCTATTGCAATGCAATCGTTATAGCAAATCAATAGAACCTTTCCTCCCTATTTACGCAGAAAAGACTGCTCACCACGATATTAATCGGAAATATCAATAAAATTGAACATTACTGTCAGATTATATTGCAATGCAATGCCTATGGCAAACCAATAGGATGTTTCCTCCTTATTTACGCAGGATGGTTAGCTCACCACAATATTAGACGAAAATATCAATAGAATTGAAGTTTTCAGTCAGATTCTATTGCAATGCAATGGCTATAACAAACAAATAGGATCTTTCCCGCTTATTTACGCGGAAAGGTTTGCTCAACAAGATATTAGTCGAAAATGTCAAAAGAATTGAACCTTTCTGACAGATTCAGTTGCAATGGAATGGCTGTAGCAAGACAATAGAATGTTACCTCCGTATTTATGCAGAAAAGCTTAACCTCTATGATACTAGTCGAAAATGTCAATAAAATTGAAATTCCCAGACGGCTTCTATAGCAATGCAATGGCTATAGCAAACCAATAGAATCTTTCCTCCTAATTCATGCAGAAAAACTTGCTCACCACGATATTAGTCGCAAATGTCAAAGGAATTGAACCTTTCTGACAGATTCTGTTGCAATGCAATGGCTATAGCAAACCAATTGGATCTTTCCTCCTTATATATGCAGAAAAGTTAGCTCACCACAATGCTAGACGAAATGTTATTAAAATTGAACTTTTCAGCCAGATTCTATTGCAATGCAATGGCTATATCAAACCTATAGAACCTTTCCTACGCATTAATACAGAAAAGTTTGCTCACCACGAAATTAGTCGTAAATGTCAATAAAATTGAACTTTTCATTCGAATTCTGTTGCAATGCAATCGCTATCAGAGCTAATGGAATCTTTCCCCGATATTTACGCAGAAAGGCTTGCTAGCTGCAATTTTAGACGAAAATGTCAATAAAATTGTAGTGTTCGGTCAGAATCTATTGGAATGCATGCGCTATAGCAAACCAGCGGAATTGTTTCTCCTTTTTTGTCTAGAAATTTTGGTCAACAAGATATTAGTCGAAAATGTCAATAAAATAGAACTTTACGGCCAGATACTATTACAATTCAATGGCTATGGCAAACCAGTAGTATCTTTTCTCCTGCTTTATGCAGTAAGTTTGCTGACCACGATATTAGTCGAAAATGTCAATAAAACTGAACTTTTCAGACAGACTCTATTGCATTGCCATGGCTATAACAATCCAATAG
>NW_016914959.1:2593-8621 GCF_001483705.2 Eufriesea mexicana
TATTGCAATTCAATGGCCATAGCAAACCAATAGTATCTGTTCTCCTTATTTATGCAGTGAGTTTACTGACCACGATATTAGTCGAAAATGTCAATAAAATCGAACTTTTCAGGCAGACTCTATTGCATTGCCATGGCTATAACAAACCAATGGAATCTTTCGTCCTTATTTACGCAGAACGGTTTCCTCGACACAATATTACACGAAAATGACAATAAATTTGACTCTTCGCTCAGATTCTATTGCAATGCAATGTCGATAGCAGACCAATAGAATCTTTCCTCCTTATTCATGCAGTGAAACTTGCTCTCCACGATATTAGTCGAAAAAGACAATGAAATTGATGTTTTAATTCAGACTCTATTGCATTGCAATGGCTATAACAAACCAATATACTGATACGGCTTGTATATGCAGAAAATCTTGCTCACATCGGTATTACTCGGAGATATCATTAAAATAGAGCTTTTCGGGGAGATTAGAATGCAATGCAATGGCTATAGCAAACCAATAGGATCTTTCCTCCTTTTTATGCAGAATAGTTTGCTCACCATGATATCAGTCGAAAATGTCAATAGAATTGAACTTTTCAGTCAGAATCTATTGCAATGCAATGTTGATAGCAGACCAATAGGATCTTTCCTCCTTATTCATGCAGAGAAACTTGCTCACCACGATATAAGTCGAAAAAGACAATAAAATTGAATTTTTCAGTTAGAATCTATTGTAATGCACGCGCTATAGCAAACCAAAGGAATTGTTCCACATTTTTTGTGCAGAAAAGTTTGGTCAACAAGATATTAGTCGAAAATGTTAATGAAATTGAACTTTTTAGTCGGATTCTACTACAATGCAGTCGTTAAAGCAAACCAATAGTATCTTTCCTCCGTATTTACGCAGAAGAGCTTGATCAACGCGATATTAGTCGAAAACGTCAATAAAATTGATCATTTCCTTTAGAATATATTGCAATGCAATGCCTATACCAAACGAGTGCTATCCTTTCTCCTTATTTACACAGAAAAGTGTGCTCACTACGATAGAAGCCGAAAATGTAAATAAAATTGAACTTTACGGCCAGATACTATTACAATTCAATGGCTGTAGCAAACCAATAGCATCTGTTCTCCTTATTTATGCAGTGAGCTTACTGATCACGATATTAGTCGAAAATGTCCATAAAATTGACTTTTCATTCACATTCTATTGCAATGCAGTGGCTATAGCAGACCAATAAAATCTTTCCTCCTTATTTATGCGGCAAAACTTGCTCACCACGATATTTGTCGAAAATGTCATTAGAATTGAACTTTTCTGACAGTTTCTGTTGCAATGCAATGGCTATAGCAAACCAAGAGGATCTTTCCTCCTTATTCAGGCAGAGAAACTTGCTCACCACGATATTAGACAAAAGGACAATAAAATTGAACTTATCAGTCAGACTCTATTGCATTGCAATGGCTATAACAAACCAATATATTGAGACGGCTTGTATATGCAGAAAACCTTCCTCACAACTATGTTACACGGAGATTTCATTAAAATAGAGCTCTTCGGGTAGATTCAGTTGCAATGCAATGGAAATAGCAAAGCAATATGATCTTTCTCCTTATTTATGCAGAAAAGAATAATCACCACGATATTAGTCAAAAATGTCAATAGTATTGAACTTTTCAGTCGGATTCTATTTCAATGCAATCGTTATAGCAAACCAATAGAATCTTTCCTTCCTATTTACGCAGAAAAGTCTGCTCACCACGATATTAGCCGAAAATGTCAATAGAATTTAACTTTTCTGTCAGATTTTTTTGTAATGCATTCGCTATAGCATACTAGTGGAATCATTCCTCATTTTTGCGCAGAAAAGTTTGGTCAACAAGATATTAGTCGAAATTGTTAATGAAATTGTACTTTTCGGTCAGATTCTATTGCAATGCAATGGCTATATCAAACCTATAGAATCTTTCCTTCGCATTTATACAGAGAAGATTGCTCACCACGATATTATTAGTAATTGTCAATAAAATTGACTTTTCATTCAGATTCTATTGTAATGCAATATCTATAGCGAACCAAGAAAAGCTTTCCTCCTTATTCATGCGGAAAAACTTACTCACCGCGTCATTAGTCGAAAACGCCAATAGAATTGAACTTTTCCGACAGATTCGGTTGCAATGCAATGGCTATAGCAAACCAATAGGATCTAACCTCCTAATTTATGCATTAAGTTTGCTGACCACGATATTAGTAGAAAATGTCAATAAGATTGAGCTTTTCAGCCAGACACTATTGCATTGCCATGGCTACAATACACCAATAGTATCTTTCTTCCTTATTTATACAGAAAATCATGCTCACCACGATATTAGTCGCAAATGTCAAAGGAATTGAACCTTTCTGACAGATTCTATTGCAATGCAATGGCTATAGCAAACCAATAGTATCTTTCTTCCTTATTTATACAGAAAATCATGCTCACCACGATATTAGTCGCAAATGTCAAAGGAATTGAACCTTTCTGACAGATTCTATTGCAATGCAATGGCTATAGCAAACCAATAGTATCTTTCCTCCTTATTGACGCAGAAAAGTTTGCTCACCAAGACATTAGTCGAAAATGTAAATAGAATTGAACTTTTCAGTCAGATTCTATTGCAATGCAATGGCTATAGCAAACCAATAGTATCTTTCCTCCTAATTCATGCAGAGAAACTTGCTCACCACGATATTAGTCGCAAATGTCAAAGGAATTGAACCTTTCTGACAGATTCTATTGCAATGCAATGGCTATAGCAAACCAATTGGATCTTTCCTCCTTATATATGCAGAAAAGTTAGCTCACCACAATGCTAGAAGAAATGTTATTAAAATTGAACTTTTCAGCCAGATTCTATTGCAATGCAATGGCTATATCAAACCTATAGAATCTTTCCTTCGCATTTATACAGAAAAGTTCGCTCACCACGATATTAGTCGCGAATGTCAATAAAATTGAACTTTCCATCCATATTCTGTTGCAATGCACTTGCTATCAAAGCCAATACAATCGTTCACACTTATTTACGTAGAAAGGCTTGCTCGCCACAATATTAGCCGACAATGTCAATAAAATTGACATTTCATTCAGATTCTATTTCAATGCAATGGCTATAGCAAACCAATAAAATCTTCAATCCTTATTCGTACAGAAAAACTTGCTCACCATGATATTAGTCGAAAATGAGAATAAAATTGTACTTTTCAGACAGACTCTATTGCATTGCCATGGCTACAATAAACCAATAGGATCTTTCCTCCTTATTTATACAGAAAATCTTGCTCACCACGATATTACTCGAAAATGTCAATAGAATTGATCTTTTCAGTCAGATTGTGTTGCAATGCAATAGCTATAGCAAGCCAATGAAATCTTTCCTCCGCATTTATGCAGAATAGTTTTCTCACCACGGTATTAGCCGAAAATGTCAATCGAATTGAACCTTGCAGTCAGATTCTATTGTAATGCGTTCTCTATACCAAACCAACAGAATCTTTCATACTTATTTACGCATACAGGATAGTTCACCACAATATAAGACGAAAATGTTAATAAAATTGAACTTTTCAGCCAGGTGCTATTGCAATGCAATGGCTATAACATACGAATAAGATCTTTCCCTCTTGTTTATGCGGGAAACCAATCCCACGACGACATTAGTCGAAAAAGTCAATAATATTGAACTTCTCCGTCAGTTTCTATTGCAATGCAATGGCTATATCAAACCTATAGAACCTTTACATCGCATTTGTACAGAAAAGCTTTCTCACCACGATATTAGTCGAAAATGTCGATAAAATTGTACGTTCCAGTCTGATTCTATAGCAATGAAATGGCTATAGCAAACCAGTAGAATCTTTCCTCCTTATTTACGCTGACAGGTTAGCTCACCACAATACTAGACGAAAATGTTAATAAAATTGAACTTTTCAGCCAGATTCTATTGCAATGCAATGGCTATAACAAACGAATAAGATCTTTCCCTCTTGTTTATGCGGAAAACCATGCCCACCGCAACATTATTCGAAAAAGTCAATAAAATTGAACTTCTCCGTTAGTTTCTATTGCAATGCGATGGCTATATCAAACCTATAGAACCTTTCCTTCGCATTCATACAGAAAAGCTTTCTCACCACGATATTAGTCGAAAATGTCAATAAAATTGAACGTTCCAGTCTGATTCTATAGCAATGCAATGGCTATAGCAAACGAGTAGAATCTTTCCTCTTTATTTACGCTGACAGGATATCTCACCACAATACTTGACGAAAATGTTAATAAAATTGAACTTTTAAGCCAGATTCTATTGCAATGCAATGGCTATATCAAACCGGTAGTATCTTTCCTTCGCATTTATACAGAAAAGTTTGCTCACCACGATATTAGTCGCGAATGTCAAAAAATTGAACTTTCCATCCATATTCTGTTACAATGCAATAGCAATCAAAGCCAATAGAATCATTCCCCCTTATTTACGTAGAATTGTTTGCTCACCACAATATTGGACGACAATGTCAATAAAATTGACATTTCATTCAGATTCTATTGCAACGCAATGGCTATAGCAAACCAATAAAATCTTCCCTCCTTATTCATACAGAAAATCTTGCTCACCACGATATTAGTCGAAAATGACAATAAAATTGAACTTTTCTGTCAGATTCTATTGCAATACATTAGCCATTGCAAACCAACAGAATTTTGCCACGTTATTTACGCAGAAAAGCCTTCTCGCCTCAATATTTGTCAATAGAATTGAAATTTTCAATCAGATTCTATTGCAATGCAATGGCTATAGCATAGCAATAGAACCTTTCCTCCTTATTTGCGCGGAAGGGCTTGGTCAACAAGATGTTAGTCGAAAATGTCAAAAGAATTGAACCTTTCTGACAGATTCTGTTGCAATGCAATGGCTGTAGCAAACCAATAGGACCTTACCTCCGTATTTATGCAGAAAAGTTTATCCGCCGGTATACTAGTCGAAAATGTCAATAAAATTGATCTTTCCAGCCGGATGCTATAGCAATGCAATGGCTATAGCAAATCAATAGAATTTTTCCACCTTATTTATGCAGAAAGATTTGTTCTCCGCCATATTAGTCGATAATGAGCTTTCCGGTCAGAATCGTTTGCAATGCAATGGCCACAGCAAACCAATGGAAACTTTCCTTCTTATCTATTCAGAAAAGTGTGTTCACCACGATATTACTCGAGAATGTCAACAAAATTGAACTTTTCGGTCAGATTCTATCGCAATGCAATGGCTGTAGCAAACCCATAGGATCTTAGCTCCGTATTTATGCAGAAAAGTTTTCCTCCAGGATACTATAAGAAAATGTCAATAAAATTGAAATTTCCAGACGAATTCTATAGCAATGCAATGGCAATAGCAAACCAATGGAATCTTTCCTCAATATTTATACAGAAATGGCTTCTAACAGCGATATTATGCGAAAGTATCATTAAGATCGAACTTTCCAGCCACATTCTATTGTAACTCAATGGCTGTTCCAAACCAATATAATCTTTTCCCTTATTTATTCAGAACATCTTGCTCACCGCGATATCAGTCGAAAATGACAATAAAATTGAACTTTTCAATTAGACTCTATTGCATTGCAAAGGTTATATCAAATTAATATTTTGTTTACGGCTTGTATATGTAGAAAAGCTTGCTCACAACGATATTACTCGGAGATTTCATTGAAATATAGCTTTTCAGGCAGAATCGAATGCAATGCGATGGCTACAGCAAACGAATAGGATTCATCCACCTTATTTATGCAGAAAAGCATGCTCACAACAGTACTAGTCGAAAATGACAATAAGATTGAGTTTTCCAGGCAGTTTCAAATGTAATGCAATGTCTACGGCAAACCAATGGAATCTCCGCCCTTGTTTATGCAGAAAATCTTGCACACCACAATGTAAGACGAAAATGTCAATAAAATAGCACTTCTCAGTCAGATTCTATTGCCATGCAATGGCTAT